>NC_052539.1:22947924-23248109 GCF_016699485.2 Gallus gallus | reverse complement strand
CTGCTACATAACTCCTGTAATTTTGCTGCTTGAGTTTTCATGCTAATCATCAAAGCATGAGGGAGGAGAAAATGATCAGTAACAGTCCTATTTCACTGCAGTACAAAATAAAGAATTCAGTTTAATTCTATCCTAATATGATTACAGCAAACCATTTAAGTGCTGCTGCCTGCGAACTACAGCCTGACATTTTCCATCGCCTCGTTTTCCACTCTTCCAGAGGACTGAACATTTACACTTTGAACTACGTTTACTCTTCCTGAAGACGTTTCTATCAAAGTTAGTCTTTGATCAGAACTAAATATTATTTTGTTGTTTGACAGGTGGGAAGGTGCAGGTGGATGAGGAACAAAGGAGATGCATGTGAGAGTAAGAGATGGATTTGAACTCTGAAGTGATTTAATAGAAAACAACAAGCCAGGAAAGGACATTACACAATGCCAGCACTAGGGTTTGCCCTACGCAGTAATTCAAGAACCTCTGCAGAAAGTCTCCCCTTCAAGCTATCACATCAACACTATCTTTAACAACAGTGAGCTCACACAGCCTTTTCATCAGCAGATCTCACAGTAAATTAAGAATTCATCCACCACTTACAACATTGGCAAACTCACTGCATGAGTCTAGCTTAAAAAAAGCATTAGAAGACAAAGGGAACATATCAGGGCACAGCAACTTATTAACGTACACAAAGAAAGTAGTTCACCTCTTAAAACCATCCACAAAATGACAAGAAAATGTGAGAAGCTGCCCAGGAAATTCAGGGATGCTGGAAGTCGTGAAACCAAACAGAAAAAGCCAGGGCCAAAGAGCCCATGGCACCTCACTGCAAATCAGACTTCAGCAAAGAGAACAGAACAAAACAACAACCAAAAAAACCAGTCCAACAGATCACTCTTAATAGGTACAGGAGTTGGGATACAGCAGAGCAGAGGTTACTGCTACTTGAACAGCTTACTATCTGGCGTGTATATAAACAAGCTTTTTTTTTTTAACTAAGTAGTATTAAAAACCCAGCAAAATAAAACACCTCACCAGCCACCTTGTGGAAATCAAGGCACTGCAATGCTTTTTAAGCAATTGCTCTTTGAGGTTAGTGAACTTATTACATGTTAAAATTAATTCTTTTCCTCAAACATCTCACTATAGAAATGTATAAGAATAATAGTGATGATGCACAGCTGGAACAGTTTTTGAGGAGACAGTAGCTGAAACAAGACAACTGCTGTGGTTTGGAGCTTTTGTTCCCCTCTTTGATTTGATGAGCATCTCACAAGGACAAGAGCCCATCACTGCCACCTGTTCTGTCCCTGTAGTGAGTGGACCCACCAGCAAATGAACAAACCCTAGGCTGATGCAACATGCTGCCCATGTGCTGAGGCTGCCCCCAATGTAAGGAGACTAAACATGCCATGGAAACCCTGTCACCTTTTTTAACTGGCATCAAGAATGACAAATCCAAGAGGAATTTGGGATCTAGCTCCTCAAAAGTGCCAGGAGTAAAAAGACAAGAGATGTAAAAAAACAGGTAAAAAAAAAAGCCCTCCTACATACATACAGGTCTAAATGTGGAATTTGATACATAAACCTCCCAAAGAAATCATAACTCAGCTGCTTTTGAACAAATATGCTATTTAATGTTGCTTGCCCACTTTTTTTTTCCATGCCTTATGAGATGTGTAATTTGGATGCTGCATTGCTGCTCTAAGTATCATACACCAATTTTCCACAGACGGGTATATTTGCAAATCCCTCTGTGGATACTTATGTGTGAAAGCTGGGAGACTGGAACAAAGCTCCCAAGGGCACGGAGAGCACAGAGGTAACAAAATGAGTAGATGTAAATAGCTCTGATCACGAGCAGAGCCTCAGCAATGCACTCAGATTTGGACATGCATGTAGGGCAGTGAATAAGCACACATCTAAGAATCTGGTGACAGGCCAGGAAGCTCATCCCACACCAGCTGCACAGGGCTCCTGAGGAGGCAGACAGCCCCACTAAGGGCCAGGAGGGCTGGGACACACAGGAGCAGCACCTGACCTACACTTCCCACAGCTGGTATGGGCATCACAGCTCCACTCCAACTCTCAGCAGACAGACACCTGGGAGACCACAGCATCCCTTGGTCATGGTGCTCTTCCCTGGCCAAAAATCAACGCCTTCTAAAGAACCCAGATGCACCGTGCTAAAGTAAGAGGCAGAATATATTCTAGGAAGACACGTTAATAAGAGAAAGCCAATTCTTTCCTCCCTCTCTGGTTGCTTTACTTTTGCTTCAGAAATACACAATTCCACACTTTCTCTACAGCTTGGTTTCCTTCTTTTAAATTTATGGATTTTCAAACTTGGATTCAACAGCAGCCATCATGAAATCTGCAGCTTGCTTTGCCATCACTGTGAGCAGAATTCAACCCTTCCTACAAAGAGAGGGTAAACATCTCTACCTGCTGTCAGTTTTGCATAATAAAGTTTGCGAAGTTTCAACCAAGCACAAACGAAGAAGTTTTCAAAGATTTATGACTGCATTTTTAAAATGTATTTACTTGTAAATAATGAAAGGACTTAGACACTGAAGAAGTCTAGACTTGCCAGGGAGATTTACAAGAGTTCAGCCATTTTTAATGTGCCTATGCATGAGCACAAAAACCCTCATAGAAGTGGAAGCAGATCCCTTCAACAAGCAATGCCTCATTTTAGAGAGGCTGCTGGGTTTGGTTTAGACTCTTCTGTAATACAGCATTCTACACATCTTGCACTCAAGCCAAATAATATCAATAAGAACAAAGCTAAAAACCTGAAAGGGGGATTAGTCAGGTGACGTTTCCAAGCTTTGAGACAGTGATCAGAAGATCTGAGGAAGATGTGAGATGGTTGATAGGGGAACAGAAGAGATGTGTAACAGGAATCAAAGGAGACCAGCAAGTAGAGTGCAGAAGGGTTACATCTCCTTCAACCTGCAATTACACAGGAAGGATATAGAGCCAGGGAAGATACAAAAAAAAGACAGAAACAATACAAATTGTTATTAGTTGTCCCATTTTCTTATTAGAACTGCTGGCTCTTGGAGCGTTTTAGTAGTAGTAGGCAGAACATAAACCAGTCTTAACATTTCACTTTTAAAAAGTCTCAGTTCCAGCTGGGTCAGCCTTATCATGCACCTGCAGTAATGGCCATGCTACCCAAACCCAAGGTACTAAAAGGCAAAAACAAATTTGAAGTGGCTGAACTAATAAATCAAGCTTTTCTCATGTCCCAGAGCTTACAGTCGTTCTTACAAGCATCTCCACGTGAAGCTTCTCAACTACACCTATTTTTTATTCCTTTCATTTTATAGACAGACGAGTAAGGGTTAAAAATCTGCTTGAAGGATACTCCAAGCCCCAACTCAGGGACAAATGGCTCCCTCATGAACATGACTCATACCTCTTTATTGTGCAATCTAGATTCCAGAAGTGACAATTTTATAACAGTAACAACAGTAAGGTACAGAGAAGCTAAAAGGTGGAGGAGAAATAAAGCAGGCACAGTATTTCAGGATGGACCAGCAATGATTCTGAACTCTCCATACTGAGACACAAACAGGAAGGGGTTAGAGAAAGGCAACTACAAGAACAGAGGAAAAATCACAAGGGGCCCTTTCTCCTCAGGATTTACACTGCTCATGTCTTAGGATCTGGATGACTCTCACTGGTTTGAAAGACTTCAGTTTTTCCTACCTAACTCTTGCAAACTTGCAAGTGCATTTATTACTTTCATTACTTCTTGCACTATCAGACATATCCTTGCAAATACTTCCTTTGTTCTTCATCTGCCTTAATCAGTGGACATTTAACACTATTTTAAAAAGGAAACCTATTCCAAATTCATTTGTAGCAATAAAAACTTGTCTAAAGGTTTAACTTGCTAACAAAATGACTTGGGTTACAATTCCTAAGTAATACATCCACAGTGCTTGGATTTCCAGGGAAGCCCCAAGAAAAGGGTTCCAACTCATCCAATTTATAACTAACAGGACAGCAACAAATTGCATCAAAACAGCTGCTACGAAAAGCTACCCAGCTACAGGCCATCTCCCTGCAATTTAAGAGTACTTCACTCCACTGTTTGAACAGATTTATAAGCTTCCAAGCAGTTTTCCTGATATTTTATAAGGATCCCCCAGTGCAACAATATTTCTTTTAGTAGTATCACTGGATGCATTGTAACCTCCATCTAGGGACACCCTGCTCTGCTCAAATAAAACTTAATTGTTCTTCTAACATTGAACAATGAAAGAAGTTTAAACTTACCGAATCAGGTTCTTATTTTTACCATTTTCCATAGTCCCAGTGCCAACAGTAGCACGTATCAAGAAAGCAAGCAACCTCTTGGAAAATATTTCAAGAGAGCTTGAGTAACCTACACCTAGTGAGCAAAGAACACATTTCCTCTGCTAAACCATGCCAAATGAGATTTACTCCTGCCTTTGTCACCTTCCATCTACCACTGGCTATGGCACAAAGGCTTCAACGCTACCAGCACAGAATGCTGCGCGTCTCCTCACACCCAGATTGCTTGAGGTACAAATCTTTTCCCACTGACATCAATTCACAACTCCAGTCTTCACCATCAGGACACTCCACATACACTGCCATAATGCCACAGGCTATGGAAACACCCATGATGGGGATCATACACTGCACACATTGCTGACAGACTCAAAACTTACCAAAGCAACAAACTCTGGAATCCCATCACCCGCTTTTCCCTGTGGAAAGCAGGGCCAACCTTTTCATTGTATCATAAGATCATAACAGTAATTTATTAGAAGAATCTGTCAGAACTAGACACTATTGCATGTTTCCTAAGCTTTTAAGTAATGAATGAAGGAAAAGCATCTGACAGATACATCACATCACCTACACGAACCAAAATAAAAAGATACTAAAAATGTTGTTGAAGACAACATGTAAGAAAGTAAACACTAACATCCTGCTCCAAGTGCTTGCACAAGACTGACAGGAATAGTTTTAAAAATACTGCAAGCATAATGAAGGTTCTGCTTTATTCAGATCCCAGAAAAACTTCAGTTCCTACACAAGAGATTGCTTGTAAGGTACAGATTAAGACAGACAGGCCAGATGCTCTGCAGCCTAATTCGCTCATCAGCACTTTCCTATCCTGTCCACAAACTCAGTTTAACCATTCCGTTAACAGGTGACCACAGAGTACCACATTGACAGGTTAACAGAAGGAGGAAGCAGCATGTCACTCAATGGCAGTCCCATACCACCAGAGGATCCCCAAAGCATCATTCAATCCTAAATAAGCAACACAACCTGGCAAAATTTCAGCCAGGTTTCCAAATGAATGATCTGCAGAGAGCAGCATTAGGTTCAGAGAAGCAAGCAAGAAAAGCTTCAGATCAGGCTGCAGCTTCCAGGCCTCCCCTGCCTCACTCCTTGAGGAGTCCTCTTTGTCTCAAGAGGGGACAGGAAAAGCTATGACCTCTGGGAACACCTTTCAGAAGGTATGGCTGGTATTTCTGATATCATCGTGAACACCTAAAGGGTAAGATAAGCAAGATGCACACACAGAGACAAGAAGTACATGCCTGTGCTACACTGCAGCATCCCATTATTACAGATGATTTCTTTAAACTCCTGTTTCATAAAGGGTAGTTAGTTCTGGGTGCTAATAACCCTGATTCAGAACTCTACTCAGCAATGTACTCATTAGCTAGACCATCTGTGTAAAGGGAACAACCTACGCTGTCACAGCACACAGAGCCTGGGGCTGACCTTAATATCTTCCCCCACATACCAGCAGAGGACAAGAGAGAAGCCTGGCATCAGTAGCTTCCTTTCCTCTACTGGAAGAAGATGTCTGGGCTAGCAAGCAAGCTTCACACTCCTCAGGTCACACCGCCAGCTGTGGGAAATGCACTGTAGCAACTACTTTCCCTATAGTCCTGGTGGTAAGGTGGGAAATTTGGCTGCCCTGTTAGTGTTAAGACATCACAGGACTCTGACTTAAAAATAAGAGACACTTGAAAGGCTGTGTGAAATAGGCCCCCTGACATTATTCACAACCACCGCAAGTTAGCTGATGGACTGGAAAGTACCCAGCATGACACAGAACCACACAAGTGTACAGCATTTGTTGCTTTTCATCTTCTTGCTCCTTCCTCAGTATCGCACATCTACCTACAAGGACAAGCTACCACAAACTGCACAGCAGGCTCTCCTGCAGGTTCTTCCCACCTGCATGCAAGTCCTCCTCGGGACTCAAACCAAACCGCTTGGGTGACCCATCACTGCAGGAACAGCCTTCCCAGACACACACTGAAGGACAACAAAACAGTGAGGACAACCCAGCAGCAAGTGAAACTGCAAGTTCAGATTTTGTTTTTTCAAGGAACTTAACTCTTCCAGAACCTGTTTTACTGGTCAAGAAATTTCACAAAGCTGGTAGCAGTTTAGCATCTTTGAAACTCCTACCTTTCTGTCATTCACACCAGACAGGCCAAGGGGCTAGAAAGCCATCAAGCACAGAACACAGGACCAATAAATAAGCAAGGTAGAGTAAGGACTGTTCTTAGAAAACTAGGATTAAAAAAAAATAAATCACCAACAAAAGCTGTTTGAAGACACATACACTTGAATGAGGAATGATTATAAGTTACTGACAAGTGACAGATTTGGAAACAGGAGTCTCAAGTACATGACCAGGCTCATAAAAACACCTCTGTAATATAAGCTTGCTAACCTCCAATCTAGAAACAGCAACAACCTCTAGCAGTGCCACTAGTACTCAGTTCTACACTGCGCCATAACATGATTTGGGACAACCATGCCCTACACACCCAAAGCAGCTAGAACCAAGTGCTCTGCAGACCCCCCAGGAAACTGGGAGCACCCAGGCACAGGCCAGCTTGCAATATTCCTTGACAAACTGAAGCAGGTAAGCTGGGGATATTATTACTTCCATAAAATAGCATGCATAAGGTGAGTAAATCTTCCGTAATCTACAGCTAGACATAAAACAGTGTACTCTGGCATTCTGCAGCTAGTCAAAGAACATGCCTAGAAGAATGAGGTTTTGAGGTCTTAGAGGGCAATGTGCACAGGAGATGGGCAAGCCTTTCTTGCCCCAAAGGTGCCAGACCTTCTTTTGTATGTAGGAAGCCTCTCCAATAACAGTGTTCCTACTAAATTATAACAGTTTTGATATACCTTGGAGAATTGGGGTTCTGCATAAGCAGTGAGCAAAAGCTCAGCCAAAGGTCACCTCACATGGGCTGCTGCAACTAGCAAGGATGTCAAAGTGCACAAAGTGGGGTGTGAAAACACTTAGTACAAATTTTCAATTGTACCTTCTTAAGCACAAATAAACACGAGAAGGATACAGGCTTGCAGGGAAGATTAAGATCCAGTATTTATGTATTACCCACAAGAAAGCATCAGCAGCTATATTTGTTTTATAGCAGGCCAGCGCACCTAGCTGAAAACTAGAAATAAAGGCAAGCTTGAATAACAAGATGCAAGGATTCTAGCTATACATTGCAAGGAAGTATGGAGGACAACGGTTCAAATAAAGTCAACTGTGTTGGAAATAGTGCATGAAATCCCAGAAGTGACAAAACTACCAGTCAGTGAAGAAGATGAAAGGAACCAAGTGGAAGAAATCAATCAAGAAGAAAGATTTTTCTCCTTTTTTAAAAGGCAGGCAAGGGGCCAGATAACATAGGTGGACACACACAAAAACAACGCCACAACATTAGCTGTGAGTACAGCAAATGATAAATTTAATAATAAACTTAGACACAGGGACAGATTTGCTTCAAACTAAGGAATGACAGCAAGCATTGAGGGGTGCAAACAATTTTTCTTGCACTGGAAAAGAAAATTGTTCTAATGCAAATGGATGAGCTGATTAACAAAGCTTGCAGAGTCTGTTGTGAAAGACGGGTGAATGGAGAGAACCCGAGGGAGACACTAAGAGCACGTAAACCAAATCAGGGAGCAGCTGACTGCATTTAGAAGGAAGCAGCTATAGGAGCACTTAGAAACACGAAAACAAGAATATGACCTAGGCACAGTAAACATGCTGAAGTGGACGGGAATACAAGGCATCTGTTCATTGTATTCTTGAACTGGAGAAGTATCAGTGTAGTTTCACCAGTACCATTTGTTATTATTACTTTTGACAATCAGGAGGAGGTAGGGGATTATCGGAGCTATTATTTTTTACTGAATTCTTAGAAAAATTACATAGAAGCTATGTTTACCTTTTCCAGCACTAAAACCAACTGTTGAAAAGGGAGAAAAACCCCTTAATTTATGGAAATCCCAAACTCACCCTCCCATGCATTAACTTCATATAATTACAAGAACAAAGGCTGCATATTTTCCTCTATTGTGAGGATATACAAGCATTTTTTTCTTGAAAAATAGTTTACTACGTCATTGAAATTGCAGAAGCATCTGTGCACTTTGGGGACTTCAAACATTGCATCAATTACCTGAATAAATAATGAAAAGACATTGTGAATAAAATGTTTCATCAAGCCCCGTTCACAAGTCAATTGCTTTTTGAATCTAGTAATATACTGTAATATTTATGTGCTATTCCATTTTGCAGGAGGTTAGGAGTTTTCTGTGCTTCTATGCTATAGTTACTACAGTTTGGGGACACAAACTGCTAGAATACAAAGGGCTACAGGAAGCATAACACACACTTAGATCCTCCACTGTAAAATCTCTTTCCACACCAAAACCAAACAAAGGAAGCATCAAAACTGCAACTGCAAGCAAAGGGACACACCAAGTCCCACCAGCAGGTCAGGCCAGTGACCAGCACTTAATGCTTTAAAACTGGGTCCCCGACAAGCAGTGCTCGGTCAGGGCAGAGCACGAATGCCTGTTTGTTGAGCTGTCGTTTCCAAAGAGTCTCTGGCTGGCACCTGGAAACAGCACAAGCATAAGGCTGATTATCATTTCTGTAACCCCAGAGGAAAACGATCAGGCAAGATGTTTGAGTAAGAGCAATGCTGTTCGAAGGCAGCATTCATAAACAGAACAAAGACTAAACAAAAAGCTAAACAAGTACATCATAATTAACAACAACCACCAAACTTTTAATTAAGATATGCAAGAAAAATCAAGGAGAGCTAATTAAAAAACACAAGCGTATATACTTCCTTAGAAAAATCTGAATTGGTACTGCAAACTAAACAGGCTAATTGTAAGTGATCGCAATTATTTTGTCACTGTTACGCAGTTTAGGCACGATTTTACAGCCTGCCGTTTAATCCTGATCTTGTTTGTACTTCCCTGTTTTCTGATGCAAGATCCTCCCAGCCAAATTCTCCCAAAACTGAGCAAAACTGAAGAATACACCACAGAAACTCAACTTCGCACAGCAGGCCTGTTTTGTAATTAGTCGGAGGCACTCTTTCCTGTGTAGGACAGTATTATTCTCACAAGGCCAGAATTCTAATTATGGTGCACTCCCCCTATTCACTCTGAACAAATCCAGAGATCGCAGAAGCAGGTCCTGATGCATGGCCACATTAGGGCCACTGCACTCCACCTGCTCCTGTATCCAGGCTGCCTGACCAATGCAAAAAGAAGATGCAATTTCCACATATTTTTCTGGTAGGTAAGAACTTCCCTTAAGGCAAAAAAATAAAAAAAAAAAAAAGAACTTAGAGATAATAATAATCTGACATTAAGATGCTACTTCTTTTCTCATATAGTACCCTTCCATAGAAATATATCCACTTGGATTACTACACCAATTCTTCAAAATGGTACCGGGCCAATCTGATCACTACCAGGTAGTTAATGCTGGCAGAAATGAGCCAAGAAGTTATTTAAGAACTTATTTGTTACATACCTATTTCCAGAAAATTAAACTTTAATATAGCAAATAACTATAATAATCTCAAGTCCGCCTAAGAGGAAAAAAGGTTAAAAAAAAGAAAAAAAAGGAATTACCACACAAAATGCCAGAACGCCAACACCAAAGTGATTTACAACTAACAGCCTCCATGTCTCCCCAGAGCAGGGGAGAAATGAACCCATCACCCTATCAAGGCCAGTGCAGCTGAGAAAAAACTATCTTTTAAAGTTCTTCCTGTGCCAAAATCCTACTTTTTGAAACGCTTTTAAGACATCTAACACACAATAGGAATGGACGGGCCAATGGAAGTCACGTGCAGTGCCCTCCCTGGGCCCGTTTTGTTGGCAGACGCCGTGCACACGGCTGCGGGATGCTAACGGTGCTTACAGCCCTCCCAGGTGGGGCTGCACACACCGCCAGCTTCCTCACACACAGCCCTGGGCCTCCATTTTCACAGCCCAGCCCACGGCCGCCTGCTGCCACTCCTCATTCCAATGGCAGAGGAGAAGGCTCATTTCGGCACCACGAAGGCCTTATCACCTGCACAGCCATGAGCCTCACATCCTCATCAGTCTCTTTTTTCCAAGCATTAACTGAATTCATTTGCTATGACTTCTTTTCTTGCTTTCCCCTAAAGCAACTCCAAATATCAACAACAAATAAAGTATCACAACACTTTACACCTCCAAACGCTACCTGATGTACAAATCCAATGTACTTCTCACTGCTTCAGCATTCCCACCACATCCCTTAGCACAGGTGACAAAGTCACACTGACTGCCCGTGCAGTTCCACACCCGCCGAGCCGCTCCCTGTAGCCCCGCAGATATTTTAAACAAATAAATGAATGGGAATGGCTTAAAAAGCTTACTTTAAAGATCCTAACGGCTCTCGCGGGTCTTTGTTTCGCAGCCACACGCAGACAGGTGTGGGCACACAACAGCCTCACCGCACCTGTGGTACCGCGGCACGTGCTGGGGCAGCACGCGCTAATTGGCGGCTACTTACAAACGCATTACTCGCGCTAACCTCACTACACCGAAACTGAAACGCTCGAAAAGTTCACTCGTCCCCCCCCCCCCCCGCCCCGTTTACATGCAATATCGCAATAAGCAACGCTGCCGAGCACGAAGCGACCTGCTGCAAGACCTTAACTAATTGCAGCCTTCTCCCACCTCCCCCCACCCCGCAAAGCAAAGACCAGAAAACTCCCCGAATCCATTTCTCAGCCGTCTCTTATGAGCCTCCCCGCAAACCCCGTGGAATCCCCCCCACTCTATACTCCCCCCATTCAGTGCTCCCCTCACGCAACGCGCCCCCCCCCCCCCCGCAGCCCCCTCATCCCGTGCCTCACCGCACGGTGCACGCGCATCTTCCGCCGCGGGTTGCAGGACGCGCGGACTCGGCGGCCCGAGCAGCACGCGCGACGGTGGCTCCGGCGGCACGTGGCGGCTGCGGGGTCTCCCGCGCTGCAAAGCGGGGCGGGACGCGGCGCTACGCAGCGACGTGAAGCGGCGCCGCCATCTTGTCGGCGGCAGCGCCCAGCAGATTAGGGCTAGGGGGAGCGGGGCTGGGCCTTTTATCTCGGCAGGCGCTGCGGGGAGTCTGCTCCGCGTTCGGCGGCGGCTGCAGCCGGGGGAGCCGTAGGGGAGGCCGGGGTGGGGAGGGAAGCCCGCGTGGCTCGGTGAGCCCCGGGCGGGGTGAGCCCGGAGGTGGGTGCGTGAGGGGAAGAACCGAGCCGGGGTAACGTACCCAGCGGGTCTGCAGGCTTTGCTCCCTCCCGGGGCCGCGACGCATCCAGGTGCCTCGCGGAGTGGAGCTGGAAATAAATGAAAGGCAGCCGGTGGGACGCAGTGCGTGCAGACCCCCTGCCTGGGGGTGCTTCCGTGCCGCCAGTGACCTCCTCCGATAAAGATGTACAAAGAAGAATTTTGAGCAGGTTAAAAAGCCTCTTTTTCAATCAATGCTCAAGGAACGGATAAGATGATGTGACACAAATGTATGATCGTGTGCCACAAATAGAACATTGTGGGAAGCTTTCCCTTAAACATAAGCTTTGTCCTATATTTTTTCAAACAGTTTATTTCCTTGCTGTGTAGGTCATTCTTAACATTAGGCTAAATTTAGCCAAAGATGCACCAACAGCAGAGACAGACCGCCTGGGGAAGCTGAGCAGGGTGCGGGCTGACTGCCTGGCCTGGGCAGGGGGCTGGCTGCAAACCGTAAGCTTTTTTAGTGACTTTTTCTCTGGAGCTCGATTAGGGGTAATAAAGCCGCAGCTATTTAAATAAAATATCCCTGGAAAACTAGAAGTTTATAGTGTGGTTTGTCTGGTACGCTCGTGCTGCAAGCCTGAATGCGACCTGCATTAATTTCAAGGGTATTTCTACCATGCAGCGAGGGAGGACTGTAGCCCTAACATCTCAGGGCTTTTGAAGATCTGTACCTGGGACTTCAAAACAGGGGTCTAATCTCTGCTTCCACTAAGGATGGCAGAATTTGTACTTGTTTGTGGACTTTGATTTCAGTTCTTTGTGTATAAATTTAGCTGTGGGCGGGGTATCCTCGTCCAGATTTTTCCCTATATGCTATACATAACAGAATGACAGAAAGACATACATGATTCTGTGTCAGATTGACAATGAATTGCATTTGCTAGCAAATACTGGATCAGATCCATCTGTTTCAGAAATTAGCATAGCAGCAATTTGTTTGTTTGGCTTCATCTGTCTATTAGTTTGGTCAAAATCCTCATTTTAGAGACAAACTAGAACATACAGAAAAGACCTGTGATATTGTCTGTGCAGGCATCCCGTGAAACAAATTATTCTAAAAAATGAGGTTATGAAATGCAATTATCAGAAAAGTAGACAGAGCTAAATTAAGATTTTTTTTTATGGAAACAAGTTTGATTTTTTTTTTAGTGCATTCTAACAGTCTTAGTATATGAAAAATCTCAGAACCCTAAGTGATACGCTGATAGCAAAATACTTCTCTCCAAACCTAAGTTGTGTTGCTGTACTTGTAGATACTCCACACCTTTTCTTTTGGTTTATTTTGACAGAATTAAGGAGATCTTTCCTGGCTCAGCCTCTAAAGCCATCTTTCGAAGTGGTATTGATATTCTTAAAAATTGAGAAGTCCAGTTTCAAACAAGTCAAAAAGGACATAGTCCATTAAAATATATCACCTAATGAGACCACAGCTTTTCTAAAACCATTTCATTCTGAAGTCCTGTATACCTAAAGTAAATGACATCTTTTAGAAAGATGTGGTGGGTTGTTTTGTTGTTGTTTTTTTTTTAATGTACAGTATATTGAATCTGCATTTTTCCATATTTCAGTTGTTTCCAATGATATCTTAGATTATTGAAAAAACTACTTAAAAAACTATACTTAATATTGGTTACAATGCAAATATATCTCCACAAGCGTAGGAAAAGGTCTGCATCGCACTGTTAATGATCCTTATGTGATATTTGCTTGTTGATACGAGCCTGGATTCATATGACATTCCTAACTGTCTTTTAAAACTGTAACAGTAAATAGTGCTAAGAAGGTCTTCTGTAATCTTCAGAGTACAGACTGAAACTGTTATTCTAAAAAACACAAATCTAAGTAGGTCTGTTCAAATATGAAGAAATGTGGATTGTTATCAATATGTTTCTTACAAATGAATAGCGCTAATATATATTTTTAGCTATGTAATACGTAGAGTAGACTTAGTTCATTTTCATGTCGCTTCATTTCTTAGTTACATATCAAAACCACCAACAAAAACACCTTCTAAAATAAGAACTTACGTTTCTCCTTCAGAAAAATGGTCCTATGGTAGGCAATGAAAATGCTCTGAAGTCTCAACTCAAAGGATGTGAGGGCTCATTCTACACAGGAATTAGGAAAGCACCTGTGTTGCTTTGTCTACGCACATCTGTCTCTACCTGAGCATCTAATTCATATTACTCCTCCCACAGTCCGCCCCATTTCTTTGTCTAATCTGAGCACCCAACAATAGGCTCCATAGAAGTTTAGGAACCTGGGCTGAATGGAGGGGGCGTGATTTGCTAATGAGAAGTGGCTTACCTGGTTCACTGCTGAAATCATCACAGTTTGATTGTATTACTTTACGATGAATAAGAAATACTAATGTTGGTGACAAAACCTAATAGCTTCACAGGGCTATATTAGCACGATGTTGAAATCTCCTATTCAGAGTATAACACTCTAAATCAATGTATTGTTAATGCACACCACTTTTTTGAGTAAATACCAAATGTTGTCAGAAGTAAGTATTTATGTGTTTTATGCAATAGAGGGAGAGTACAATTTTCAAGCTAAGCGTAGAAACCCATTACAAAGCTTATCTTTGCAACTGACTATAAGAGCTATAAACACATAAAAGGCTTGAAGGACATCAGATACAAACTTTGATTCTTCACAAAGTCAAAACTCCCATGCAACCAATGCTCTAACAGTGAGTATGATCAGGACTGCTAATAAACTCTATGGCCAGATTCATTCAGAATTTTCATTTAGATCATGTTACAATGTATTGAGTAGTGTTTCTTTAAATTATAATTAGATATTGAATGTAAGGCAACATGGTATTATAGAACAGAATTTGTTGGATGTTTTATTATTACATAAGAAAAGGCTTGTAAAAATGTGGCTTTGGGTCTGCAGCTTCAGGACAGCATCATTTTGTTTATAATAGGAAGGCTAAGAGGTTGTACTTGTGTCACAAGCAAGATGGCTGAAAATTCTTCCAGCTAAATAAGGATTCTAGGCTTCCATACCAATTTCAAATTTTAGAGGGAAACTATTTTTTTATTAATCTTCTTGTCCAGCTCTAACCATAATGCATTTAGCCCATCATAGCACTATAAGATTTAGTTAAATGTCTTCCTGATTTTTGAAAATATGCAGAGATGTTGCTCACTATAAATACTGACCATGACATCCAGTCATCGTAAGCTACTGTATAGAGAGGGGATGAAAATGACAGTGGATCCCACTGAAGATTAGCCTTAAGGCTCTTGCTGGTTTTCCTTAGATTCGGAATAGTAGGAGTTGGGAGGAAGAAATAAATAAAACATTTTTTTTGGAAAGCAGGTGACTTTATCACAGCACTGATTTAAACCATGAAGACTCGTCTCTGATCAGTCCTTTAGCTGATCAGAAGAATAGAGTTACGAAGTGAGGTTGGTTAAGAACTCTCCACACTACCCCCCAGGTGTCATTTATCAGTAAATTCCTGCTTTTCTTTTGACTGTTACTGCACCTTCTCTGAAGTTCTTCACATAATTTAGTCAGTGAGTCCAACTGATTTATCACAGTCACACAAATGTGTTTTTGCACCATTCACTGAATATTCCAGTACAGGTCTAATCTCATTTGGATTTATTACGATTTATCTTGGATTAAGCATTTATCTGCTAAGGATTTTGACCTATACTACGAGGTACTGATGAAGCATAGGAGTTCAGGAACTTCTAAGCACATTAGAATGAATCAGCAATGTTCTTTTTTAACACAGACTTCACACATTATCTTTTTTTTCAATCAACTTTGCAACATCCATACAGGTACATTGAATAAGCATCTAATTTTCACTTAATACAGCCAGTAACCTGGAAGACTCTTAGCATGCAGTAGGAGGAAAGATGCATTTAATTAGGAGCGGCTTAAAAGATCAGGCCTCGGAGCCACGTGACTTCATATTCACTCTGCCTTCAACAACCAGTGTAACATAATTGTTCGTTTTTTATATACCGATTTAAATGTCTTTCCTTCTTTTTGAACTGTATTTTGACAAGTCTTTACCTTCTCTTGCTACTTTTTGTGGTTTACACAGCCTGAAGTAGAAAAAACAACAACGCAACCAAATGAGGACAAAGAACAAATATGAATTATCTATTTATTACCTTCCTGGCCTCTTAATGTTATTTTTTTTCTTATTTGGATAGGTTCATACTGCTTCCTCTACTGATATACATGGTGGATTCCAATCCATTCCATTGGATTCCATTCCAATACTGGAAGTTGAGTGTGGTATTCTCATGTGATTAAAAGAAGTTAGCCTTTGGCTTTAGTTTGTGGCAAAGCCACCAACATATACCAAAAAGAACTTCTAGATTTTTCCATGCTTACTAATTCTGTATATTTATCATATTTTAGAACTCACATTTCCTACCGCTTTAATTGGGCAAGAGTTAGAGAATTGGAGTGGCCACTTTCATTTTGTATGTAAGCTTTTTTCATAGCTTGTCTTTTTAATTCACGATAACACAGCACAGAGTGCTTAAATACCTTAAGGAAGTCTTTGGTAATACTAGAAATCAGACATTGGATATGAAACTGCACAATTTAACATGTTTACACACTCTTATTAAAGGAATTAGGAAGAAAATGTATGTTTCATTTCCAGTATGCATTTCTACAGTTTGCTAAATACTGTCACATTTAGACTGTGCAGTCATGTAACAAATGACTATATTGTAGTAGTATTAGTCATGTTGAGGACTCTCCTCGCTTACCAGGGAGTTTACAGTATGGATGTAACTAAAGAGATGAAACCTACGATTCTAAGAGAACAGTAGCTCCTGTACATCTGAATTAATTAAATGGAATAATGTAATTTGACCGTGTTTTTCATGTGAACATTTTATGTCTCATTTCTTTACAGCATTGGGGTACAGCATATTTTGCACATCTTACCATTCCATCATGGAAGGCAGGTGCACTTGGTCAAGCATGGCATACCTTGGTCAATCCATGCTGGCTACTGTTCATAATCACTTTCTCTTCCTCCTTCTCCAGAAATTACATCTAAGGATGTGCGCCATTATTTTCCCAGAGAAAAGCAAATGCTGACTAGCCCATGGGTCTCCAGGTTATCCTTCTTGTCTTAGCAGCATGGGATTTTGGGTGGATTTGTGTGTGAAATCAGACTTCCACTTCACAGTTAAGAGATTTGACATAGTCCATAATAATATGCTCCATATAAACCAGGATTGAAAAGTCTATAAACAGTTATTGATCTCCACATGCTACTGAGGAAATTTTCCAAGATCAGTGACAGCTTGGAATCACTGGCATTTTAAAATTATAGATCACTGCTTCACTTTTTTGGCATTAACAATCTTGCATTATGGCAATGAACATGTTAGATGTGCATAGAAAAAAAAAAACAAAATGCTTTTAACATTTTAGTATTTTTTGTTTGAGCAATATTAAAGATAGAAATTTCCTGATACAACTCAAAATAATCGTTTTGTTTATTAAAGATATATATGCATTAAGATGAAGTTAGGATAAGAAAAATGCTTGTTTGTGTGAAAAGAATATCTGCTTTCTCTACACAAACATCTCCTGAGGTTTCTTTGATTCATACCTGATTATGTTAATGACTAAACCAGGTTTTTACTCCTGGTAACACTGCAGAATGCCTACAGTTATAGAAGAGTAAAAATAATTTTCCATCTGCCCCAAGTCCTTGGCAGTACAACTCACAGTCATTTTTTTTCCTGAAATTATTTACAATGAGGAGGATTGGTTTCAAGTCATTGTCCTTATAGACACTGTCAAAACCTCTTTGGGCAGCCACTGAACTTCCCTATAGTTCAGGAGACACTGTGCACTTACCTCCAAAAGGGCACATTTTACATGATAGGAAAGGGTGTGTTTATAATGTGTTAACATGTTATGTGTTAGCTGTTAGTGCACGCTACAATCACCTCTTCGTTCTTGATGACAAAACGTTTGGAAATCCTGAGCTTGTTGCATGCTGCCTGAGGTAGGAAGGACCTAATGCTGTTCCCACAAGGAGCCCTCCAGCTGGTGAAGGATCTGCTTTGGTGCATTCTCAAGGACATTGCATATGCCTTGGCTGGAAAGGTGATGATTTCTATGTATTGGCTGGGAGAAATGAGAAAGGTAAATGATGGGAGTGCTAGTTTCATAATTTCCTGTATTAGATTCCTGTACCACAAAAACACGTTTTAGATAAGTTTTAAGAATTTGACTAGTAAGATTAGTTGGCTAATAATGTTTAAGGGCAAAAAGAATGCAATAGAAAATGTTAAATCTGAATCTGCAAAGAGGAAGCAAGCATTGTAAATGATAGGCTGCTTTGAACTAAGAACTTTGAATACAGACTTGAATTGTCTAAAATACAACAGGGCTTGCTTTATTTCTTTGACAGCATCAGTTCATCCACAGTCTCTCACAGCACAGTATATGCAAAGGTATCTTTATTTTGCTATCTCAGTTTCTTTTAGGGAATGATTTGTGATCACTTATCTAGCATTAGGAGTACAGAGACTTTCAGATTTCTCTTAAAATATGTGGTATTGCAAACAACGGATATAAAATGAGATTCACACACATAGCTTTGCTCGTGGCCAAGAACTCTGTTGCAATATGCCGGAAATCCAAACATCCTCCTACTCCCAGAGCCTTGCTGACAGATCTGCAACAACTTCTTTCTCTTGAAAAAGCTACATACAGAATCAGAATAAGAAATAGAGAAGCGTGCTTATTCTGAGAAACTAATCTAATCTATAAAATGAAGGCTTAAGAGTCCTTATCAATATGAAAATTGCATTTATTTTTGAAAATTCTACACTGTCAGGTAACATATAGATTATTTACCCTCCCCCCCCCCCAAAAAAAAACACCACAACAACCATGAAGAGTAAACCTTGTCATTCCTGAAACAGCAACAACAGCAACCCTTAGGATTAGTGTCATTGTTTTCTTATATAGGCATTTAGACTGACAAATGGTTTGGTTTCTGCGTAAGTACAGGGGTGTGCATTAATGGAACTTGATACAGAAATAGAACCTTAGTTCAGCAGATCCTCCTTTGTAGAAAAACCAATTAAAAAGCAAACACAAGGGAATAGAAAAACAAGTAACTTTTATAGGAACGTATTTTTTACACAGAGCATACTTTGCAAGAAGTGCTCTATTAGATACTACATATTTTAATTAGCTGTTTAGAAAATCAAGTTGACAGTGTCCTTTAATTAGTAGACATTGACTTATTCCACATGTATTATGGCATAGAGAATCTTATTAAGATAAATGTTTCTCTCTGAAGATACAAAAAAAAAAAAAAAAAAAAAAAATCCCCTATCATTTGTTTGCCTACCATCAATACGTCTGCTATTTAAAGTGATGAATTTTAGTCACATATTTAATTAGCTAATAGCTGATCTCACTGTAGGGTCTTGATCCTCCTTGCATGTATTCTTTCATCCTCTAAAAGTCTCTGGTTATATCTTGTTTTTGAAGTTTTCTTTTGAAATTGTCCTTGCTACTTTCAAACTTAAAATGCAGCAAATTAAATTAATAAAAGTAAAAATTATTGTGAAAACATTTAAGGTTTTGAGTACAGTTGTATATCTACTGTTCATTATAATGCATTGCTAGAGGCTATGGATTTAAAAAACATTTATAAATGTTGAAGTTAGTTTTTCCACTTGGATTGCTTCAGATACTTGGTCTGAGAGAAAATTATGTGTGCTTTTAAAGGCTATTCGCTCATTTAAGGTTTCTGTGCATTTACACACTGCTGCTCAGTATGCATCCTTCTCGCAGAATTCATGTTGTTTGATGGCAACAGTTGGACAGTACAGTGAATGTACTTGATTCTATTCTGAGTCAAAATAGCTATTAAAACCAAAAAGATGTCTTAATAGTGTTTGTGGACATCATTGGTTTGGAAGAGGACTCTTTGGGACATACTTTGTTATTAGCTGTTCATGGCATATGACAAATGGTACTTCTCAGTCCCCACTAATAGAGTAACATTCAAGGAAAGTGCTCACTGAAGTGGGAGCCTATGTCTGGCCTCCAAACCTGTGCTTTTCCCTACATTGCGCAGTGATGTACCATGCCACCAGTACCAAGAGGAGAAGCAAGAAGAAAACTTTGTTACAGGGTTTGCATTTGAACTGGCTATAGCAACAGGTGTGGTGCTGCCAAGGAGAGGTAGTGCCAGAGATGGTGTTGCAGTTTGGGGCTTTGCTGTGAATAACCTGCAGGCAGACTGGGGAGTTTAGATAAATGTTGGCTGCCATCACTTACGAAAGTTCTGAAGAACCTCTGTGAGATGGATTTGTCAGTGAACTTGTAGCTACATGGACTTGTCTGCGCCTGCCATTCAACTAGCTTTAGCTGAACTATCCATCTATATATATACACACAAATATCTGTCTTACATGTAAATGAATTTTCTTTAAAAGGAAACTTTGAGATGCTATATGGTTATTGATATGAGTTTCTCATAAACCAGGTATCCCTCATAGGAAGATGACTCAAAATCAGAGAATTTGCTCTGTGAGAGCAAAGGGCATGAAGGAGCACCTAATGGGTGGACTGATGTGTATGAATAGGGTGTGGTATTTATTAGGCTGTTTTTGCTGCTTTCAGCTTCCTCACAAACACCGAACAGTAATCAAGCTTCAATAGAGAACTGACTATATTACTTAAAGAAAAGTATTATTTGACCTCCGGAGCATGCTATTTCTAAGAGAAGGCCATAATTGACTTTTTGGATAGACAATTATTTATTCTTGTTGTTGTCCTGTAACAGCATGGATTATAAACCTTATAACCTAGTCGTGCAGGCAAAACTCTGTTACCTTAGCCCCACTGTTTAATTAGTTTTTACAACTGGACATTGTTTATATCTCAATAAATGTTGCCTGAGTAAAGACTTCCCCTCACCCAATTATACCAGATGTTTTTTTTTTCTGTGGAGGTCCTAATTAAATAGCATCTATTCTCGTGTTTGTTTTAAATCCTGCCTATTGTGTAAAGCTCTGTAGGAGTGCAATGCTATGCTGGGACATTTTACCAACATTTCTATCACTTTCTGGTCCACTGCATGGAGCAGTTCTCTTTAAACACCCTTGCTTACTGTAAATCTCAGGTTTACCCCCACAAACATCAGGACCGTACGTACTCATCCAGCCTGAGACTTGGGAAACCAGATCAGTTCATTGCCCTAGAGTGGGCTTTTCAAATGATGGAATAACTGACAAAACATAATTGTTCTTGCTGTTCACCGTACAGTGTGAAAACAAGCGTAAGGCAAGCAAGGACCTTGATGGCTGAGTCTCACTGATCTGAAGCCCACACATCAACCTAACTACCAAAGGCTATCTACATGCACCCTTTGAATTCATTGCTTTGATACATTTAAAATATTTTTTTTTTTAAAAAGCCCATGAGTGCTCACTTCTGTCATAGGCTGATTTTACCTCTCTCATCTTTCCAGAGGTACAGTACCTACATTAAAAGAATTTTACTCCTGTGGATGCTAAAAATGATTAAAAGATACAAGAGAATTGCAGAGTATATAGAATGTTAAGATACAATGCTTAAAATATGTCTGCAAATATAAGTATAGGGAACAGTCTGGAAAATAATAATACATACAGATCCACGTAAAATAATATTTATTAAATATGTTTCAATAAATATATTAAAATATCACACGATCATATATTTCAGTTTGAAGCAGCTACCAGGACTGTCAGAATCCTGTTAACTCCCTGGAAACATCAACAGGGTACCAGGGTTTAATACATTACACCTTAGGTTTGAAAGTTCCTCAACTGTCCTCATCTACACATTCAGACACCAAGAGATCTGACTCAGCCCTTCACCTTTCCCAGATAAAATGCACTCTTCTTGCAGAGCGTGTAAACCTTTCCAATGGAAACTTAAAAATGAAGGTTCTTAATTTCTCCAAAATAATTTTTAAAAATTGATCTTGTAGTAATAAGGGTTTGCTCCTCTCCTTGGGTAATGTTTGTTTTTCCGTTCTGCACCCAGTTGTCTGGCCCTAACCTTTCCCTTGGAGGTCTTTCCTTTCCTCACCAATTGCAAGGCATAAGCTCATGCTGGCAACCAACCTCTTTCCAACAAATCATAGAATCACAGAATCCTTGGAGTTGGAAGGAACCTTTAAAGGTCATTTAGTCCAACTCCCCTGCAATGAACAGGGACACCACAGCTAGATCAGGCTGCCCAGGGCCTGATTCAGACTCGCCTTGAAAGTCTCCAGGGAAGGGGCATCCTGTGGTCACAGATTGCTCACCTGTACTCAGTATGGTTGTAATCTACTCACAGGGTTCCTTAGGTTTTCACTGTGTAATCACACAATACTGATACACATCCCTGAGGACAATCATTAGGGCCCAGTAGTTCAAAAATATCCATAAAATGTAAAATTAAAAAAATATTTTGAGGAGTGCAATGAGATAGTGCTTTGATTGCATGGGCACAAATTGATCCAACTTTGGTGATCGTGATGTCTCAGGTCTCATATCAGTTATCTCAGAATAACTTTTTGATTATTACTGAAGTCATGCACAAAGTGAGGGAAGACACATTCTGACCTTTCCAGGCTTGCTGCATTTTAATTTTTCTTATGCTTAGAAATAATACAGTAGAACCCAAGAGGTAATGTTATTTTTGTATAGAACATCTTAAGATATACTAGGCATGTTCAGAATACATTAAAGACACTGTCCTGACCCAATAAATTTACAATCTGCTTTTATGTATTACATAACTAATGAGAGCAATAAATGCTAGAGGAATGGAAAGAGTGGAATGAGTTTACAGTAATAAGATTATAACATTTCTCCAATATGTATGCATGATTTAAAATTCACTTCAATTTTGCTACCTCAGTTTAGGCTTTGATTTTTCATTTTGGCTCTCTTTATCAGATTATATTTTCTGTCTGAATCTACCAGACCATAACATCCTGGCTAAAAACTCAAGCCAGACTTTATTTATTTATTTATTTGTTATATATTTTATTTTATTTGGATTGTACCTCCTCTGCTCTGCCTTCGCAGCCAACGTTGATAGCCTGTTTCTAGCTGAAACCTTATGGCCTTTTCTCTGACAGAAGTCAAACAAAATTGAAATACTTGCATGATGTGTACTCAAGTGCACGCACTACTTTTTCTACAGTGGGAAAATTTAAAAAAAAAAAAGCTCTATATGATTTCTATACAATTGCACTTAGATTTTTATATCTCCACTTTGAAAAACATTATCGTACCATACACCATATGTGAGGTGCTTGAAATGCATGCACAACCTGTGCATTAATATTCTAACTTTCCATTCTTATGCAGCCTTAACAGTCATTTAAAAACAATTTGTGAAAAACCAGTAATGCCCCTTTTTGGCTTCTTTTTTCTATGTATAAAAATGTTTTCTTTTTTTTTTCTTTTTTAATTTGCCAATTTTTTAAACACTCTGAAATTATCAGGATTGTAAAATTGAGTTTTTATTGATTTTTCTGGAAGATATTTGAGATTTCAATAGATATGTATTGACCACAGCCACCTCTAGTTGAATCGGAAGTACTGAATGCACAATGCAAATCAATCTACCTTTGACATATTTGAATTATGTTCATGTTAAGAAAAAAAGAAGTGATTAGAAATAATTTTTCCTTTATTTGATTTGTGGCTTTATGTTGTCTCACGTTCTTTAGTAGCCATACAGTATTGTGGGCTGTGGCAAGAGATAAACAAAACAATAGAAAATCTAACATTTTAAATACAAGAAATAATAAAAAAACCAGCACACTCAAGTCCCTGTAGACTATAAATAAACAGAAAGCACAAATCCATATTTAGAAAAATAATTTCTTCCTCGATATTTAGAACGGAGTTGTCAGTCACATTAATTTTTATGTAAATTTGTCTAAGCTGATGAATCATAACTGAATAATTGCCTAATCTTCCTGGTTTTGGCCAGTATTTCCATTTGTATTTCTATTACTGCAGTTTATTTTTATTTGTTTATATAATGTTTCTTAAGAGTCCACTCCGGGAACCCATATCTAACACAGCAAAAAGACGGCCTGCTTCAAGTCACTTTCAGTCCGCACAAGTTGATGCCGGAGACAGACAGAGATCAGAATAAGACAACACTAGTCACAATGACAGACAGTAATCTTGGCACACAGCTGACTATTTATTATCATTTCTTTAGTAGACATCACAGCATAGGAGATTTTTAGGGAGGGATTTGAAGGAGAAAAATTAGGTGAGTGGGAGTGAGAAGCAGCAGTGAGGGAAAGCAAGAAGGTGCTCGTTTGAAAATGTAACAAGTAGAGTTATTACTGAATGAAATGTGTGGGGGGAAGACGTTGATTTCTCCATAGGATATTAAAAGATGATAGGGTGGGAATAAGCTGTGAAGAGCCATAAAAGTGAAGTAGCTTTTGCTTGCTAAGATATTGAAGGAGGGATACAATAACATAAAGAATATGGCTGAAGTAATAAATGTGAAGATAACCAAGGAGATAGCATTTTGCTGTGGTATTCTGTTACTCCCTGTTGTTTCACAATGTCCAAAATTAGATTACTAGCTTTGGAAGGGAAGGGACCAAAGACATCTTTATACTAAAGAGCACCCTAACATCTTTTCACATGCTCTAAAAATGCATAAATAAAAATGAACAAGTGCTTCTCCTGATAATTCTTTCCCTCATTTTTCAGTCCTCATTCTTTAAGTTCACACCATTCAGTTATATTTCTCTTTTCAAAAGAACTTTCAATATGAACTTTCCAGTTCTTCTCTCAAGTCAAATTAGCTCACTGTTTTTGGAAAGACTGCATATCATCTATATTTAACATCATTTCAGCTTGGTGAGGTGACTATAACATAGCATTAAACTCAGACTAAAAAAAACCTGAGCGTGGCATTTCTAGGTTTTTCAAGTGTGTTAACTCAGAAAAGCTAATTTGACTGAAAAAAAGTACTTTCCCCAGATACCTCTTATTTCAATACACCTACAAATATCTGAGTTACCAGTCTGGCAGCTGGAGGCAAAAGGCCTTTGGATTAGTATTTGTGGTCACCATAGAAGTGAGTCTCTCAGAGAAATGTGAATAAAGAGAAGGTCATACCAAGAACTGATTTGGAAGGTTTCTCCAGGCGCTTAATTCTTAGAAATTTACAGATGAAAAATGCTATCTGACTATTAATAGATAGGAATGAAATATGGATGAGGGGACACTAAAGCTGGAATAGCAAGTAGAACAAAGGGGATAGGGGACTCAGGGACATAAGAAACCAGACTAGAGCTGCAGACTTGGACAGAACTATGTAAGACCTAGATAAAAAAGGAAAGTTTAGATAAAAGAATGAAGAGCTGAATGTTATGAGAAAGTATTTTAAGAAGGACTGGGACATGGCTACCAGGGAACCTAAATAAAAGAAGTTATACAGACAGGATAAAAGATTATCAAAAACAAAAAAGTTGCCGTAGCTGCTGATACTGATATGGTCAACTTTGCAGGGAGAAAGCCAGATAACAGGCTAGAAAAATAAAAAGGAAAAGCAATCAGGTTAGGTCTGTAGTTTATGTGGCAGACAGGCAGGAGGTACAGTAATGCATGGAGAGAGTTTCTAGGGGAGAATGTAAAGTGCATTAAAAACTTGAATTAGTGCTAATAATGTTTCCAAATGAATATACAGAACATGTGATATAAGCAGTCATCAATGAGGTCTGAATGGACGGAAGAGTATACACGCAGCATAATCTGAAGTGAGGTCTCTCAGGATCATTTGCCAAGCAACAAACAAGGCCTGGGAGATTTTCTAGGCCAGGGAAATGGCGTGGATGGAGAGCATGGGGTGGGGTGCTCACCATTGTTCATTGTCAGCAGTGAGACAAACCAGCCTTTGCAGTATCCTAGTTACCACCTGTAGTTTATGAAGGCTGAAGAAGTATAGACATTATTTTTTCCAGAGCTTGAAACTAGACGTCCCTTGATGGCTTTCGAGTGCTGGCACAAAGCAAAGAACAATATCCATGTTCCATCAGGACTTCTAATCCCATCAGAAAGCCCCCTTGGTGCACTATTTTAGACAGATATTTTAGTCACTGGCACAGGAATGTGGCTGTGTTTGAAAACTTGTGACTGTGGCTGTGGTATAGAAATATGTTGAGAATGAAGAGAAAAATAACCAGAGCAGTATGAACTGAAGGAAGAATTGACAAGGCTGCAAAAGCCAGGGGAAAACACAATGAAGAGGATGTAGCAGATCCTACAGAAAAATCTAGCTGTGTAGAACCATGTGAGTCTTGTTATGAGGTGTTGCACTGGAGCAGAAAATGTACATACCAGATAAGAAGACAGAGAGTAAAGTAATGTTTAAATTACAGCACTTTAGATGGAGAAAGATACGGTTTCACTTGCCTTGATTTTCAGGCTTGGAGTGTTTCACAAACAGGTCACTGGTCTCAGTGGTAACATTAATTTATTAGCTGTAAGTAAGCAAACACATCAATGTTTATGTAGCCATAAACAGTCCTGCCCATTTCCATTGCTTAGCATTGCACCCACACTTCCTATTTCAGTTAGCCACTCAGTTTGGAGTGTGCTCATCCCTCGTGTCTGTCCATGTATGCAAATACCAGTGACTCAAGGATGTGTGCCTGCACTTGTGACGCTGCCTGTCCCACGCCTAACCTCGCTTCTGTAGGCTTGCAGCCTGCACCGAGGACATGTGATGAAGGTTTTGTCTCAGGTTTGCATTAGTGAGACATGCACGGTCAGACCCAGCACTCCGTGTCTCTGGGGAAACACACACATAATTAGCCCCTCTGCACCACAGAACTCACTGCTGTATTTGCCACATGGTGGGCGTCACCCAGCGGGCCTGCAGCACACGTAGGAGCCCTGCCGTCCCCCAGGAAGCCTGACTGTATTTGCCATATGGTCGCACTCACCTGCTAGGGCGAGAGACAGACGGGCAACACACACACTCATAATGAAGCCCCCCACTGGGCTGCCCTAAAAAATGAGGGAAAAAAGTGGCCATAACTGCTCGCTAATCAGAGCGCTGTGTGGGCTCTGCTGTAGGGCGGGATGGTGGCACACCTCCGTCCCCAGCCCGGCCCGCCCGCGCAGCGAGGTGGGAGCGCCCCTCACGCACTGCCCTACAGCCCGCCGCTCCCTCACGCACAGCGGCCACATTCGCCGGTCTGGGAGACAGCGGCAGCGGCAGCCCAGCGACTGCAGCCCCCTCTCGGGCTGCCTCCGCGCCGAGATGACTTTTCCCGGGCGGGGGGCACCGTCAGCGCGGCGTCCATCCCCTCCCTTCCGTTCCCGCCGCGCCACGGCGGCTGCGCGCGGGCTGAGGGGGAGCGCAGGGCTCCCCTGGCGGTGACGTGCGTTGCCATGGTGACGCCCAGGCAGCGTCTCGCGCCGTGGGGGGGTGGGGGGGGGAGGCTGAGGGGATGACAACAAATATGGCGGAGAGGAGCAGGACGGCAGAGACGGGTCAGTGCCAGCCGCAGGCGCCTGGGCGGGGGGAGAGGGAAAAAGACCCCATCTCCAGGGGATGAAGGCGAGGGGCCTCCAGCAGGGAGGAGAAATCCTGCCTCGCTTGGAGTGCGGGGAACGGAGCTCTTCTCGCTGGGGAAAGGGAGGGAAGCTCTGAGGTGCAGAAGGGGCCCGGAGCAGGGATGGAGCTCCCTGCACGGGGAGATGCAAAGAGCGGAAAGTCCCATCCCCGGAGGGGCATCTTCCAGGGGCGAGGTGGCCGTGGGAGCAGGGAAAGAGGAAGGGCCGCGGGCTGGCTCAGGACCCAGGCGGGGACAGCTCCGGCTGCGGGGCTCTGTGGGGCAGTCAGCGCCGCGCGCGGGGAACGAAGCGGTGTCGTGAGGAGCGGAGCAAAGACTGGCGGGAGGGAGTGCCCTCACACAAGAAACCTTTCCCTGCTTTACCTAGAATGGGAAGTGAATAATACGTGAAGGCATAGGGTTGGAACTGAAGCCGCGCCACAGTGCTGCTGGCTCTGGGCTGACCTGCAGGTGCTGCCTGTCCTGTCCCTGGGTCTGTAAGAAGTGCTTCACTTATGGCATGTGCTGCCCTGCCAGGAGCTCAAGCCGAGGGGTGAAGTGGGATTGTCCCATTCAGACCCCTCTGGCAATAGCACTGGCTGTGTGTGTGTGAAGATAAGTTTGTGGATGAAACTCAAGTTCTGGGCTTCTTCATGTGAGGTATGGATGGTCTAGGTACAGGGGTCTCTCCTGTTGGAACAACACAGTGAAGGTCTTTTCCACCTCACAAAAGCTCCCAAACTAACTTATGAAAATTTATCAACACTGTGAGGATGAAACAAAGGTTATGACAGCTTTTCTGAGTATTTAATAGCCCACAACATCATACACATGAATTTCCTAGATTCCTGGACCAAAAGCTCATTTTCATTGCCTGCTGTGCTGCTGTGCATG
Organism: Gallus gallus; assembly: GCF_016699485.2. NCBI lineage: Eukaryota > Metazoa > Chordata > Aves > Galliformes > Phasianidae > Gallus > Gallus gallus. The sequence goes on along the minus strand of NC_052539.1, from coordinate 23,219,932 downwards.
TGCTTTTCTCCCTCAGAAGTGGCTCCATATGTATGGAAGATGCATTGTCCATAGAACTGACTTTGGATTTTGGGACCACTCAAGGTGAAATAAAGTGAAAAGTATGTGAAATGCTCTTGTCCTCTGAAAAACAATACTGCGAGGGCTGTATCTGAATAGACTGGCCTAAGGTTCTTGAACTCCCAGTCTGTTTCATGCCTACTCTTTATGAACCCCTGAAAGAGCATTGAGAAGTTTCTTATACTTTAAGCTTTCCATGGAGCAGGTGATTTGTTTCATCTGCTGTGCAACACTGTGCTAAACACAGCTGATCCGCTCTGACCGCACCATGAAATGGAACGCATCTCCAGTGGCCATTTGACTTTGTCAGCTTTTCTGCAAACTTCATCCACCTATGCCTATGTGCTTGCCAGCAACTTTCTATATAACATGGTACAACTTGATCACTATTTCTGGAGTATTGCATAAAGTTACATTTACATTGTGTTACCTGCTGTATCCTTTAAATCTATATCTTTACAATATTTGGTTTTTGTTTTTAACTCTGTCATGTCCATTTCAGCTGGGTAATCCATCATTTCCTTGTAAATGCACTGGTTCCATGAGCTTGTGCTGAAATCAAGTTCTGTTGCATGCTCCTGGTACATGTTCATTTCAATTTTTCAGTGCCTGTCTGGCCATTTTGTAGCTCTAATTTGCAGGCCCCTTCCTGTCTGGATTACTAGCTGAGTAACTTCAATGCAAAAAGCTACAAAAATAGGAAAAAGTCCTACATTTTCACGGGCCTTGTGGAAACTGAATGAAACAGACTTGTGCTCTTGGCCCATTTATTTAGAGAGGGCATAGATGGTAGGCTCTGGAAGAAGTTTCTGTCTCCCCCCACACTTAGTTTAGGTTTCTGACACTGATGTCATATACTGTAGGTAGGGAATGTCCTTGTTCATGGCACGTCCTACTTTGTATGTCATCATACTCTGTCAGATTTGGGCCATTCTTGAGGAGATCTGAGTCTAGCCCTGGAACCTGCATTTCACACACATTTAAATTTTTCTGTGTGGTTGGACTGGATGATCTCTGAGGTCTTTTACAACATTCGTGATTCTATGATTCTGTGATTCTATGGTTTGCACAGAGAAAAAAAGCTATCAAAGGACAAGGTTGTTCAAACTATTTAAGTTGATTTTGCCAGTGTGACTATGTTGCACTTGCTGTTACAGGTTTTTGCAAATGTTTCTGTTCCTGAGTCAGAAGACACAAATAATAGCTGTCTTATCTTCCCTTATTGAAATATTGTTCTTTCTAATTTTCAAATGAGAAAACTGCCGTACAGGAAGACTGAAGGTAACTTACCTATGCTTTATAGCAGCACAGATCACTTGTTATGGAAGTGCTGTTATTCTCCTTGTTTGATTATACACATCTGAGGTGTTTTCAACCTGTCTAAATTTAGTTCTGAAACTATGCTGTGTCAAGAGGTTCTGTATATCAATTATACTTTATGGAAAACATACCTTTTTATCATGTAAGAATTTTGTATTTCAGTTTTATTTGTATTTCCTTATTCTTTGCCACAGGAAATTAAATGTTAATTGTTCATACACTGGTCATTGTAGTTACTGCTTCTTTATAAAATCTTTTAATATTTTAATTCTTTTTTTCCCCGTGTAGAACATTTTTGTTTCTGTAGTAGATTTTGCACATTTGTAAGCCTTTTTTTTTTTTTTCCTCATGAGGAGGAGGATGAGGACACTCAACTTTCTACAAAGATCAAAATAAAGACTGCCTTCAACCCTTCTTACACTGTCATACTTAGCATTATTTTTTAGATCATAGCTTAAGCCAATCTGTGTGTTACAAATGAGACTGAGATTTCACACAGAAGGTAGATTACTTCACATCTGTCTACTGCAGTGTTCATATTCTGCTACTGCGCACTTTGGACTAGGCAGACATTAAGGCAACCATTAAAATAGTTCCTGTTTCATATGTTTGGTTATATTCTTTTGGCTGGTTCCTCTGAACTTCCCAGATCAGCTTTCTGCAATAAGCCATAAGTTTGTCAGCTTCTGTGTTTAGGTTCTCCATGTCACAAGTTTGGAATGAAGTCTGAAGGAGAATGAAAAGAATTAAGACTAATGAGTTACTTCCAGGTGTTTCTTGGTTTGCCTTCTTAGGGATCTGCTCAACAGCCTTGATGTCTCACACCTTTAGAAATACGATATGTGGCAAGATGGCCGGTTCAGTTGAGTTTCTTCAAAAATCAGGTCAACATCATTCTTACTACTCAAATATGATTTTATTAATTGTCTGAGGAAGTTTCAAGAACAGGTCTGAGTGAGCACAGACTGCCTGCACTTGCTTATTTTTTAACCTGTAAACCAACTTCCATCAGTATTTGCATAATCATTTTATCTTTCTCATAAACTGGACATGAAGATCAAATGGAAGTATTTATCTGACTTTAACATGATAGTGCTGAGTTGCTGTTTTGAAGGAGAGCTTTTTATTATTCAAAGAATAATTATTCTTTGAAAAATATTTGACCACGTATGGTATGAATGCATTCTAGTATAAAGAACTTCCTGCTTTCTTTTAGGTGCCATTAGTTGTTAAATAAAGAGCTGAATTAAGTAAGACAATTAGTTTTATAGTCATTTTTTTTCCCCTTAAATATAAGCCTTATGGGAAACCAAACTCTCATTCTTTAGCTTTGTCATGAGGAAATTTAAAATAGGGTAAATTACCTAACTATTTTAACACAAGTACTCGTAGTCTTGGTCCTTAAAATAACGCCGAACGTCACTAGTATTTCTGCTCTCCTAGGCAAATTTAATTTCTTAAATTGAATTAGGCTTTCTTAAATTCTTTCTGAATGTTCACAATGTTCACATGTATATAAACAATAAAGCTCATTTCCTAATCTACACGACTATGTGGCTTTGCAGTTTACTAGTCTGTACGCATAGCTGAATCCCAGTGTTGGGGAAAAGAAGTGCATCTGCCTCCTGTATCCTCCCATCAGCAGGAAAAGGTTTCAAATCAGACAATTTGTAAGTGTATTGGGCCCAGACTTGCAGATGTTCCCACATGGTAAAGAGCTATTTGCAGTTGTTTATGAAATGCTGCAGTATGTATTTGTAAACAAATTCAAAATATGTTTTGTTCAACAAATATGTTTGCCAGAAGTTACTGACATCATGGATACTTAAGGCATATCAAAGTCATAGAAATGCTACAGAAAAGTTTATTAGTAAGTTTTAAGCACTCTAAGACCATTCTCTACTTTGCATTTTATTTACAGAGATGAATAATGGTTGCTACAGAAAAATAATATAATAATCATTAGAGTATATTACTGCTAGACTCGTACTCCCCCTATTTCCCACTTTTTAAGTTATCTAGTTGAAACAATCCCCACTGGAAGAATTTGCTGAAGAGGAGTTGCTAATATCTTTTTGGTGCTTATAGCTTTGATCATGTTCTGTTGCATAATTTGCCATATAAGGAAACCTGAGAAATATTAATGAAGCCTTTATACAGCCAGAAGATATAATTTCAGAAAAAGAAAGAGAAACAGCAATGTGTTGGGTATTCCAGTTGCCACCTCTTAATGGTTTACCATTTCCTAGCCATATTTCAAACACTTTTTTCTTTGACAGATAATCAAAGCTTTTGAAAGTTACTTACCTCAAGCCTCCCAACGTTTTTCTTTCAGAGAAGTTCAAAGCACCCTATTAATTATTAGCACATGTGAGATGAGGTTTTTGAATTTATAAAAAGTAAAATGAGACATATAGTGAATTTAAATAGGTTTTATGCTGAGATTTGTAAAACAAGTTTCTGCAAGTTTCTTCAGTGTTGCTGTCACTGTATTTGCAGGGATCTCATCCAAAAAACAAACAAAAAACCCAGTAAACAACCAAAGCCACACCACCTTCAGAATGAATTTATATGGCCTACACAACATTACTATTTTTTTTTAAAGTCCAGCTTAAGTTCATGAAGATAGCTTTTACCTTCCGCTTCCTGTGCTAAAAGGTTGCTGGCTTGATCTCCGTGTGGGGCCACTGACAGGACTGGGAAACTGAGCTGCAGTGCAAGCAGGATTACCTAACAGGATGCCTAACAACAATAGATGTTATCTGTCACAGAACTGGGCAACTTATCTAGCCTTTTCCTTCCTCCTGCCTAGGATACCACTATAACAGAACACACCAAACCTTGGATGAATCAAGTGCTACAAGACACGGGGAAGAATTTGGTACAGATGTTTACTGCTAGCATCATTCAGATCCAGCAGTGCTGCCACTGCTCAGCAGCAGTGCTGCAGGTTGCAAACGGGCTGTTTGCACCATGCTGCATCCCTCTAGTTTCTGGAGGGTTAATTGTACTGCCCTTTTCCAGAACTGTGTGATTCTATAGAAACCAGCTCAGGTTTCTCAAGTAATCCCCAAATGTAGTTGGCATGCAGAGCTTTGACACAGAATTGCTATGTTTAGTTTGCATTGTACCTGAGATAATAAGTCTTTCCAGCCTCAAGCTGTGTCTGCAATTAATCTATGATAGATGTAAACCAAATTACAAGTAACTGAGAATTGGCTATAGGTACACATTTACGTGCCCCATATCCCATGTCACGTTGTCTCAGTAACTCCTTATTTTCTTGACAATGCCACAGAGGGCAAGTTTGTCAACTAAGATCTTTGGAGTGCCATACTTTTTAACGTTAGAGTTCAAAATATGTTTGGTGGTTTTTTTTAATAGTAATTTTACAATTTGCGTGTCAAAATTGTTAGCACAACTCTTTGATGAGCAAAAAAACCCTCACATATGTATGTATATAGTAATGTGCTTTCGTGATTGATTCTAGTTTAGGCTAAATAATATATTAAGGTTAGAGATAACATTTATACAATGTGGGGCATACAGTTTCTAATGTATCCATCCCTATTCTTGCAGAATGGTTAACTGGCTAACTTCATAGATTTGTGGTGGCAAAAACCAACCATTAAGAAGAGTGTGTAGGTAGAAAATAGTTATCTTGAAATATTATTATTACATAAATAAGCTGACTTTATTTCATTTACTTGCTAATTCATGGAGCTATTTACTAAGCAGCAGCTCTCTCAGTCGTGAATGAGAACTGGCAAGATTTCGCTTTTATGTATTGTTTCATAATCACCTTGAAAAATGTGTTGAATTTCAGTCTCTTCAAAAGCAAGAGGAACATCAGTTCCTGTGAAACACTAGAGCAGAACAGCAGGAATCCATTCCAAAGAGAGCCCAACTGAATTCATTACAGGTCTGCTGATGTGTTTTCATTTGCAATAAGCAGTAAAGCTACTCTGCGATTACAGTAAACTTTAGAATAGGATAACACCTATCAAGTGGCTATCATATTTTCATGCATATAATGTGCACATGAGATAGCATACGCTTAATGAATGAAATATTCCTTAAATAACCTATACAAATTCAAAGTCAGTATGGTTACTTTAGGGGACCTGTCCATGTAAAATAGGATCATGAGATGAACTTGCCTGTGGACTGCTTACCTGTGCTTGCCGTCTGTAGTACCGCTGAATCACAGATGTTTTGTAACTACACAGAATAACACTATATCCAGCAGTTATTTTATTTCTAAGGAGTACAAATAGTTATTAATTTGATCATAGAGCTTTCTCTGTATAAGCCTTCGAGTTGGTAAATTTTGGTTTGTGTTCTGAATATTTGAAATAATTTGTATGCATTTCACATTCCTATAAATATTGTATCAATGTAGCATTTGCTCAGTTAAAAAACTGCTGAATATGGTGTATTAGTAGCGTTCTCAGTAGTGTTCCTGTTACTACATTGCTGATGCAAGGGACTTAATGGATCAAATTTGCTTTGCTGACACTTTTATGTTAGAAAACAGGAATTCTTAAACAACACTTAAACCTTTAGCTCTATAGTGGTTACACTTTGTGAGTAAAATAAAGCACCCTAATGATCTAATGATTTAAGTTGATATGAAATTCTAGATTATGTTGTAGTGTTTATTACCTAAAGAGTAATTTCAGCTATTTGTGTGGGCAGTGCTTGGGTGGAAGAAATCCTCAATGGCTTAAAAACAGTTGCCTTTTGGAATGGACTATTTCAGAAAGTAGAGGGAAAGACACTATTCTCAACTAAGAATTTAAAGGAATTGTTTCAATAAGTAATTATAATTATGGCAGTAATTAATAATTAATTTCAACAACCTTGGGGAAAAAAGTTATTCCAAAAGTAGTACTAAAATCCCCAAATTATTTTTGATGTATTCTAATTAAGAAAATTTTGACTTTGTAGTGAAGGAATCAAAATCTGTCTTGTGTGTCCAAGACTACTGTTGACTGACAGAAGACATGCCTTCTGCTAAACGAAAAGTAAACAAGCAGCAAGGATAAAACTATATCTTTAAATTATACACACTTGAGAGCCAAGGAAAAGTAGAACTTCAACCCAGAAAAAATGTAAAAATTATGTTGTGTAATACACAGGATGGAGATTGTCACTGAACTTACAAATGGCCCAACTTTCAGTTGTCACACTAAACCCTGGCAGTTGTAGCACTATGCGAGCATCTCTTTTCCAATCATCTGTGGAACACAGAGTGTTGAAGAGAAGGGCGATGTTATGCAAAGCTGCTGATGTGCTCCCCCATAGGATTTTTTACTTGGTGGAGCCACTGTGGAAGGCTATCTCCCACGGCCAAGGATCCATTGCCAGTGTAAAGATGTCAGTGGTTGAGTCAGGAACTGGATTTATGTCTCGTGACAATTAGACATGGTAATATTCAAATATTTTCTTTTCTTTGAACAAAGCCATCCACAACAATTACTGCAGCCACACAATAGACACCAAAATAAACCTAAATACCTCTAAAGAATGGATTAGGTGTAGTACCACATCTGATAGCTTTTGGGGAATACTTGGGAATTAGAGAAAAGCCAGATCCAAGCTAGAAGCCACAGCTGTATTGCCTTTGTACCAAACATCTCTCCCCTAATCTTTTGCTGGTCTAGAACTTGAATTCCTATGTAGTCTTCAACTGGCATTTCATCATCTCCCCTTATTCATATGTAGATCTAATTCTCTGAGTCATCTCTTATCTTCCAGAAAGGATGGACTTTCTCAAACAACTGCCTTCTTTTTGGATGTAGTCCTGAGGACTAGCTGAGTTCTGTGGCTATTATTTACTCCTTTCTCTGTTAGTGGGAGATATATGTGAAGTATCACACTTTTCCTTACAATTTATATGTTTTATGCTTTTATTTAGTCTGATTTTTGTTTAAACATGTATTGCTACTATAGCAACTGTAGCATCATGTGATACCTTTGATATTATCAAATGCCAAATACTTGTTAAAGAATAGATCAGTGTATCAGATGAAATTCACTGTTTCTTTCAATGTTTCAAAATAAACATAATTTTCAGTGAACATATGCAGCACTATTCATTTTTTTCAGCATTCTTTTTTCCTTTATGGTGATGACTGTTCTAGTGGAGAGGTTAGAAATTGTAAGTACAGTAAAAAGAGTAATGGATATTATTTTTTTTCTTGCTTTACTGCATTTGAAACACAACTTGCATCTTTTTTCTTCGTTTATATAGGAAAACTGTTCACACCTGATTGGATATTTTTGGTTTCACTAAAGAAATACAAAAATTTCATTTTCCATTTGCATCTGACAAGAATATATATCCATGGAGATTGTCCATGTTTAGATAATAGATAAATACTCTTGAAGTAAATAATGAAGTTACACTTTCAGGTTCAAGACTGGAAACAAATATTACCTATAAAACAAACAAAAAACCAAAAAAGTCATATTCTCTTTTGCTATAAACTCATAATACCAGTATCTACAAATGAGGGATCAATGTTCAAAGCCAGATGTTGTCTTTAGTTCAGTTTTCTTCACTTGGTTTCAGAAAGGAGGTATAAATGACCCTGGACTGATAATAGGATATCTATCTGGATCCTTTTTTTTTTTTTTAATTTTCTTTTTTGAATGGACTACATATTATAGATTTCTCATCATCTTTTCATGCTTAATCAGCCAGTAAGAAGATAACTTTATCATGGGCAAAGCACCTTTATGTACTTCTTTGTTTCTGTTTCCTTTTGGGCCTCCTACTGTCTGCTCAAAATGAGCACTCAAGCAAAATGTTCTTTGCAGTACTTCCAAGCCCTCTGTACAGGCTTCGTGTGAACATCTTCGCTGATTGTTGTACTTTGAAGTATTTGCAGATAAGAACAAGACTTTTTCCACTCTCAGCTTTGGTGCCATACCTCTGCTTAAGTATATCTGTTTGGACATGTATATTGAAAGAAGCATGAAGTATTTAGGTGTACTTGGCCTTCTGACCCAAAAGAAAAAGTTAATGGTGCATTAGCCAAGGAATTGCTTTTAGAAGGTTAAGAGGATCTGTTGCCTGGTAGCCTCTGTAGAAAAAGAAGCTTATTCAGTAGAAGTAAAAGCATACAAAAATGAAAAACAAGTAATGGCAATGCTTCCTTCTTATTTACACAACCTACCATACGCTTTTTCTACTTGTTAACATGAGCTGGCAGTTTATTTTCCCTGAGTAGTTTCAGAACCCTTGCAAAACTCAGAATTTACCTGGTAATCTCTGCAAAAATTGTGTTTGTCTTTATTTTGTATGTGTTCTTGGTTATGAATATCTTCTTAGTGTTGTGAGACAGTCTCTTGACAAGCAGTCTGTTGGTCAAACTGTGGGAGTAAAGTAATTGAAGTGACAATTACTGTAAAGATGCTACATTTCAAATTGTGTTTCTAAAAAACAATACAAGATGTTACTATTTTTTAGAACTAGACCAAGCTGTGAGAGAATGCAGTATTATGACAGTCTTCTTGTTCTGCTTGATCTGTAAAGCAGGCAGAGGTAACAATATGGGCACACAGTACCTGAAGATGAGACATCAAGCGTGGTTGGTACCATATTGGGTATTTTTTCCCAAAATTTTGGGATTTGTAGTCTTAATGTATTTTTTTCCTTTTCTCTTCTGATTACAGAGACAGTGAGTTGAGTAAATTTCAGATTGACAACACTATGCAGTGTATTTAGATTCTGAGGCTCATGCCCATTCCTTTCTTCAGAATGTGTGGTTGTAAAGACCAAAGCCAGTGGAATTGGAATTCCAAGTTTCTGACTGCTGCTGCCTGTAGAATTTTTAGGATAGCTATAGAGCGCTCAGAACTGGTAGCAGACATGAGTTCTACCAGTGTTGCAGAAGCTTAGGAACAAGGTTATGTGAATCTTTAATTAAAATATTCAAAGAAAAGTGGAACATTATGAACTATTAACAGTACAGATTTCTTGGAATTCCCCTATAAATGCAGATATAAAAGAATTTTGATAAAATTACACTGTTTGCAGTTTTCTGATTGGTGGAGAAGACACTGCTATTGGCATATCCTTCATAATAGTTTCTAGTACGAAACATAAATTGAACAAGATTCATCTATGAACTTGTTACATTCAGAAGCTATTAGGAGCTACTGTTGAACATCTGAGCAAATTTCTGTTTATTGCAAACTGTACTGAGCGTCCACATTCACTTCTTTGTATGGGTTTACAATAACTACGTTGCTCAAGGCTGATGGTAGTCTTTGCTACAATACTTGGAAACTCCTCTTGGCCTCTGGAGGATGAGAATCTGTTTATTAGATCTTTAAACAGTATAAGTTTTCATCATAATTGGCCAATATCTAGATAGGGAAAGTATGGTAGCTGGAAAGGTATGTTTTAAAATTCTGTAACAATTTTCCTCTATTTGGCATTAATCTAGCCACTAAGTTTCAGGAAGTCACTCAAAATAAAACAGTTTTCACAGTGCATATTTTAGACCTAGTGACTTGATATTGGTGTGTGTATGGTAACTATTGAGTCATGGCCTGAACCACTGATTGAGCACCTGGGGAAAGGACCCGGTCAGCCCTGGGAGCACAGGTGAAAGCAATTCAGCTGTGTGACTGGAAGGGCTGCAGCCTGGCTGCACCTCTCTTAGACCCCATTTAAGGGCTGACTGCCACTGGGGAAGGATCTCTGGTTGGAGATCCCTGCATTGGAATGTTTTTCCTGTGAGCCTAGACCTTTAAAGGCAGGTGAGCACATTTATTTATTCATTTATTTATTTTGAAATGCCATCTTATCTGTGCTGGTCCCTTTGCTGTTATACTCCTGTATTGCCCTTCTTCCATGTTAATCTTTCTGATTGTAGCAATGTATCATTCAGAATTTAATTTCTTTTCTGAGCAGAATCCAAAGTAGAATATTTGGGTTGTTCAAAACTGACTAGAAGAGCCAGCCTATACAAGATTTTTAATCAATAATTAAAAGTGAAGCAAGTTTGCTTGTTTTTCCTGTGTAGAACACTGGATTTCTTTATGTACTTTTTGTCTGTACAGAAGAGACGAAATTAAAACTAAAAATGGAGTATTTGGAAATTAATTTGTTTGTTCATCCTATTGTTAAGAGTGATAACTTAACAGCAGTAGTAGTTCACAATAGAGAACAACAGCAAGAAGCCTAATTTGGTCTTCATAACAGAATGAACTGAGAGGTGTCTTGATGACATTTATAATATTCAAAGAAACATGTTGATAAAGATCAGTTGCAGCTATTGGATCTTTTCATGTTATCATACATTTCCACTCACTTATCTTTGTTAGGTAGTAAGCCTGATAATAGGTATGATGTGGGTTTTGCAGGCAAAGTTTTGTATCTGTGCTCTCCTCTACTTAATGTAGCATAGGGATAGCTGCTTGCTGCTATCTCCGTGGGTTCTGAAGTTCATCACAGCTGGAAGTGGGTTCATTGTTTACCTGATGCAGGGAATAACTATTACTTACTTTCTCAAGAAGCTGCAGGGCTTTTTAGAGAATGTATCTAAATTTGCATGACGTTTACTATAGCTAATACTGTTTTCAGCTTTGCCTAAATTAAAAAAACTGTTTGCTTGACCCTTTGAACTTGAGAGTAGTAAGAAGCTTTGGAAGTTTCCAAAGTCTTCCTGCTAAGAATCATAGTTCCTTGTAACTGATTCTGTTTATTCTTGCTATTTTGATCTGAAGTTTATGCACTATGACAATAGTGATGAAAGTAGACACCCAAAGACACTGTCCAGATTGTATTTTAAAACCTTGCGTAGTGACTTACAGCAATTTCATATACCTACAGATTTTATTCTTCATAGAAAATTGCCATTGAAGTTTAATACTGTGGTATAAGTAAATCCTAGGGTTTTGCTGGAAACTCCAGGTGTTTAAGATATGAAGATTAGAATAAATATTTATCTAACCATTTTTCCAAAGAACAACTTGATCTTGAGAATATTGTGGTATGTTCTTCGGTTAATTCTCTTCTTCCCCTTTCATTTCCTTTGAGATTGAAGTGCTATTATCCTACCCAACAACATTTAGTTATGCATCTTTGCCATCATCTAGGAGCAACTACTTGGAGCTCCCCACTTGTGAAGGGGAGGGGTCTTACAGCACCATGTGATATGGTTCTCACTATCTAAAGATTATAATGTATTATGAGCAGCATTTGCTGCATCTGCTGAACAGGCAAGTGTGAAGCCATGTCTCCTCTCATAAAACAGCAGTGCAAGCTTGGATTAGGTGTTTACTTTATCAGGTAAGGAAGACAGGCCAGATGGGACATAATGTTGTTGTGTAGTATTGTCTGTCCCACAGTTGCCTTAATGTGGCAGTGTTGTTATCTTTCCTCATTTCATCTTTATCTAAGTGGCATTTCTGAGCAGTCTTTTATGAATTAGAAGAAGGTTAATGCTCACTTGAAAGTCTCAACTAAAAATTATAGCCAAGAGGAGTTCAGTCACCTTGCTGCTGTACTCAGCTGGTTCTCTGCCTCCTGTCTTTCACTTTGGTCCTTGACTACTCCAGCATTCTTGGGGGACATCTGCAGGTTTTCCTTGAATGTTGCTTTGTATTTTGGATTTGGTGTGTTGGATTGCAAATGATGTATTTGACTAACTGCTACAGATACATGGGGTCTCTTAATCAAAGTGGTGCTGAAATGCAACTTAGGAGATAGGTTTTTTTCTGTGGCTGCTGTTATGAATTAGATTGCCTAATTCAGTGGGATAAGTTGTATTGAGTGACATGATCGTGGCCATGCAGACATATGGATGCACTGTTCAGGTCTAGATCTGCCTCTGGTGTTACCGGTCTTTAAGCAAAATGTATCAGTAATGCTGCTAGGTTCTGCAGAGTAAGAAGCATGCCTGAAAATACTGTTAAGCAAATGATTCCACATTTAAAGAAAACAATTACTGGTAAATAGCTATCTATGGGTAATCATTCATTCTCAAACTAGTAACTTTGAGGTTACAATTGGTGATTTGGCTAAAAAATAATAACATGCAGTATTTCTCAATTTTTGTATTATGATGAAATAAGAGAAGTTCTAAATTCTCTGTTCTGTTACAGGACTTTTCAAAGGAAGTTTCAAATTTCTTCCCTGGAAGACTGCAGATTTATATGCCAAGTGTTGACATAGATGTTCATTTTTTTTAATCTGAATTTATATACCTCTGAAAATATGGGTGTATAATGGAAGGGCTGCCAGACCCTTTAGCTGTGGTGTCACTAACACACTGATGTAATTTGTTACCTCAGCTAAGGTGTTTTGCCTCAAGAGGTGGAATACATTTATGTATGGAAAGGTCACTTTTAATTAATAAGCTGTTTTCATCATTCAGGGCAATATGAATTGCTTGTAACATTTATGTGAAATAGTTTTCAATATAAAAATAAAACAAATTGAGCTTTATGTCACATTCATCATCGCCTATAACCCATTTAAATGTCAAAAAATCAGTGCAGACCAAAGTCTATTTCTAGAAGTCTCAATAGCCGTAATTCTTAGAGTGGAATAAGATATCATCCCATTATTCCATCATATGCCTTCTGCACATGAAGACAAAGTTCACTTCTAGTTTTCCCTAACACAGAATATAGTTGTTCTATTGTTAAATATTTTTGTCCAAACAGTAATTAATGAAGAAGATGAGCCAAGGTCGGAAGAATGAGCAGCTAATTATATTACTGTATATCTTTCATTAAAATGTATAAGGCAATACACAAATATTTTCTTCTACGTTTCTCAAATGAAGAAAAATCACTTTTTTGCATTCTTATTTAGAAACAGTTTTTGCACATGCTGTAATTTACTAGACAGTGGTATTTGACTGAGAGGAGAAGGTTTTCAATGTATACACTAATGGTGTATTCTGACAGAAGTCATGTGGTAGTGTAGAAAATGGCCTCATACATTCTTTATTTCAAAATAAAATATATCTTTGAAATTTTTCTTTGCTCAAGTTCTTTCTGAGCCCTGTTTGCTGAGAAAACAAAGTTTGCATGATCACCTCTCCATGAATATCTCTCTCTCTCTTAAGAACTTAGCATTTCCAAATGGGAGTGGGACTTAACTGTTTTCAGAGATTCTAAGTTTACAATAAGATGTATGAGAACAGGCAGTGGGATAGAGGAAAAAGATCACATTAATGCCCATAGGAATATGCTGTGATTGGTGTTTGGTTCTAGGGAGTCCATGCAAAGTATACATATTAGAGAGCTCCACTCAAACAAAGTAAATCCAGCTGAGGATTAAACTTCATTGCATGAGAGTTCCAACTGTAGAACATGGAAATGCAAGAAATCAGGCTGTGTGGTTTGTTAGAGAAGCTTTAATATACAATATTTTATCCAAATTCTTAAGTGAACTTTGAAATGAAAGAGCTCATTGACTGCTGTGAATTCCATATTATTTAGTGAAGTGCATCCACCTATTGTTTTTTTATACTCATGCTTTATTTCTACTTTTGCTGCAACAGGTAGTGTCATAGGAGGTGATGAAATCATAGCAGGGAATGTGAACAAGTACACTGTTCTCCCAACTGGTTATTCTGGACAACCTAAAAAAGGACATCTGGTATTTGATGCCTGTTTTGAAAGTGGTAAGCATTTTCAGTATTACTTTGTTACCAAACTGTCAAAGAAGTAACACACATCACTCATTTTGATCAAAAGTGCCTTAAAGTTTTCAATTAAATACTATTTTACTCGCTGATTTTCTTCAGAGTTTGACATAGAATCGGACTGCCCAAATGTAAGAGAGAATGTGAGTTTACTGCCTACAATATGCCTTTCATTGAGTCTTTTACTAAATGTAGATACATAAATGTTTTTTTCTAGTGTTATATGCCTTATTATACATACAGTATTTGTAAACAACTAATTGAAGATTCAGGATATTATGAATGTTATTAAAAAATAATTCTGAAGATTGTTGCAGAGTTTAACCTGACAAAGTAAGTACCAAGCCCATCCTTACATAGTTAAAAAAAATCTTATATTTGAAGACAACAAGTACACATTTATATTTCTTATTTGTGCTTCTTGTGGCTGATTTCTGTGTTGCTGAGATTGTTGCAAGTTCTGTCTCTGTCAATGGGAGCAGATTAACTTTTTAGGAAGCATTTCAAATTGAAAGAAACTATTTTTACAAGAGTTATAGTTAGTATACAAATTAAAATTATCTTTTTAATTATGTATGTTTATATGTTTGTGAAGGTATATGGATAATATATTGTCATGAAGACTTAAACTGAGCTACATGTTACATATATGCTTGTCTCCTGATTTTTAGCTTATATCTATTGTTACTGGCTTACAGACCTGTGGAGTGCTGTTAAACACCATATGTACAAAAGGCATTTGGCAAGATAAACTACAGTTTCCAGCATGGTTTATGTGAGAGATGCTAGTAATGCCAAAACTGCTAGAGTGTCATGTAAAATGAGGTTTTTATGAGGAGTTGCATGCCTCGGGGTAGAATGGTGACTGCCAGTTCCTGGATAAATATTAAACTGAGTTATTTAAATCCTTTGATTATTTTGTGTAAAGGGTGTAAATGACAGTTTACTACTAAAAAGTATCATTTCTAGTGTGTATCTCTGGAAGTTCTAACATTAACACATTTCTTAAAATATTTTGTATGCTATTTCATGAAAGTTATTGATTTATGAATCTTTAAGTCTGAAAAAAGTTCATGAAATTTGTCTGTTAGCCAAGTTAAGAGATTCAGTTTATTGTATGAAGCTGCTGTGCAGTGAAAGAAAGGATCAATTGCAGCCATGAAATTATATGTGAAGTAATGCAAAGAATGCCGTGGTGGTTCAATTGCAATTCTTGAACAATAGAATTTATTTTTAAAATAAAGCTCTGATGCAGTTCAAAGGTTCTGTTCTTAATTTGACAGTCATAGCATGTGGTACAGACAGATGCTATATGAAATACTGTTTGTTTACACTGTAGCATGATGAGTCTCCATTGCTTTGCAAATTCAGACACCTCCAAAATAGAATTAAGGAAAAAATTAATAACTTCATTTATTTTTGCATGATGATGTATTAGCAAGAATACTAATAATGTGTTTACTTAATTTGTAAGTTCACTTTATTGTTATGTCAGCCAAATAATTGTTTACAGTAACTTAATGGGTCAAAACAAATTAACTGATTACTGAATATTTGATCAAATTGTTATTAAGGCAACAGTCTATCCCCTACTATCAACTAAAGAGTATTATACAGCACTTCACAGAATCAAAGAATATTCTGACTTGGAAGGGACCCACGTGGATCATGAATTTCAACTCCTGGCTGCACACAGGACCACACTGAGAGCATTGGACTCCTTCAAGCTGGAGTTCAGCCTTTACATTCTATCTTTACATGCTATGTCATCTTGAAATATCTGGTTAATAGAACTGAAGATTCCCTTCTATACTTATTTTTCAATTGCTCTGATTTTTTTCTATTGCAGAAATGGAACACAACAGGGAGAATATTGAACTTGTAGAAAACAGGAAAAATATTAACACAAGTAAAAGAAATACTATTAATTATATTACATTTTTTTTGTAATGGCTGTCATTTTTAAGTAGTGTTGAGGAGTGTGGATTTGAGGCGGAGATGTTTTCATGTAGTTGGAAAAGCAATGCCCATTTTGCTGTTTAGAAGGACCCTGTTCTTATGAAATAGAAGAAATCACAATGTCTATTTCAGTTTGATTTTTATGTCCATTCTTTTATCAAAAAATAAAATATACTACTTTTACTACTCCTGACAGATGTTTATCTTCCCTTCTTGTTGAGACTTTTAGTGAGGAACATTTCAATACATAAGCAGAAACCCACTCTTATGGTGCTGATTGCTCATTATAAGTAACTTATTCTTTCAATGAGAGATGTTCTCACCAAAAATGCATTACCTCTTTTCCAGTACAATAGGTACAAAAAGATTATTCCTTTTTTGGCTTTGTGGAAAGCTGTTATCTTCCCTTTTCACTCCTTGGGTTAAATAATTGCTGTGTTTTCAATACTTCCTCACTGGCCAGATTTTCCAAATTTCCTATTGTTCTTTATTTCCTCTGGACCACTTTCAGCCATTCTTGATGTGCGGTGAACCTAGATGAACATGATACTCAGATATGCTGATGCCAATACCTTGTAGACTATTGCATGATATGCCTTGCAATCTATTTACTTCTATGTGACTCAGTCCAATCTTATGCATGATAGCATGGCACTACTGACTTTTATTAAATTTGTGATCCTTTATACTCTCCACATCCTTTTCAGATGAGCTAGCTAACCGAATTGTAGCTTGCACTTAACTTATTCTAGATGAATTTAACAGTAGTGAAAGAATATTTACTGTTAGAAAAAAAATAAATAATTGAAAAGGAAGAATAGAGGTTGAATCATTTATCTTATAAATAACAGATGGAGGAGTAAAACAGAGAGAATATAATCAACTTGCAAATATCTAAGGAATTTGAATTTGTGTTCCCATAGTTCAAGCTAATGTTCTAACAACTGGAATCTTCATTGTTGTCTTTATTAATATTTAAGAATGAGTCCAATAGAAACTTCACATTCACTCTTCATTAGCATAAAAGAGGAAAATTTAGGTTTCTTTGTGTCCTTTGTCATGATGTAATTTTTGGGTGCTGATTTTCCCAGGAGACATGAGTTAGTTTTGGGATGGGATAGGAACACAACTATCTCTGCATTGACATTTACTACCTTTTTAATAAATTCTTATTTGAAATGTATGATTTTGGGTCAGTTATAGTTTCTTTTTGCTATTATTCATTAAAACATTATCAAACTATCCTGCAGCAACAGAGTGCTCTGTAAGTGTTTCTCTTATCCTTTGCTCTGGAAAAACTGAGAATATTACAAAAAAAATGCTTCTAGGAAAGGGTTGTCTTCCACCCTTCTATACGAAGAAGTCCTTCCTAACTGTGTCAGGCCCAAATTTTGATCTTCTTCAGGGAATCTGGCACTTTAACATCTTCAGGGCAAATTGGTATTTCAGGTATTTTATCTTGTGAGAGTCTAAATGACTTCTAAATTTAGTTTAGCTAGTTACCTGTACTATCTTGTATTGGCTTAGAACTTATTTCTGATGGCACTGGTTTTGTCAGTAGTCTCTTTGGTATTGTGGCTAGGGTTTGTTTTTATTTGGTCATTTTTGGAGATGATAAACCCTAAAATTATCACACAATGTTTAAAAAAAAAAAACCTGCTTTTTTTCTTCTGGGAACTTCTGTAACAGCTTCGCTTTCTTTTGCAGAAGGTAATAATTCTTTATTAATTTTACATGACTCACATGAAACCTTTCAAATCTGTTTTGCAAAGTGAACAAAGAAAACATGAAGCAAATGTCTTGATCTTTAAAAAAAAATGGGTATTTTTTGCTGCAGATGCTAGTTCAACCTTCTGTGAAACATGCCAGTCTGATGTTCTGCCTCTACAAATGGGAGGATTTGGGCAATAATCCTGAAACATGGGAACTTCAAGGGTTTGACCGTAACTTATGCAGACTACAGAAACTCAGGCAGAAGGAAGGATCTATAGCTGACCATGATGTTATTGCAAGCCCAAAAGCATGGCTGAATAGGCCATAGTACAATGTTGTAAGGTATTAAAAATAACTCTATAGCTCTGAAATGGGCCACAGATCATAGAGAAATTGAAATCTATGGATTTTGAATTAATCTTATCTTCTGAGAATGTTGATGATGTACTAGATTCTCTGGGTGTTCAAACAGACTTCCTTGCACAACCAACTCATAAATAAGGGGAAATCTCAAGTGTGCTGGATTCTTGGAGTACTCTAGAGGGTGCCATCAGACAACATGGATGACTTGTTCTTTGACGTGCTGTCTAGAGACTGTTCTAGGAGGGTACAAAGCATGGCACATGCTGGCATGTATTCAAAGTGTGTTTCTGCAGCCTTCAAAAATTCTGTAACAGATGATCTCCACTGAGCAATCATCTTGCTCACTACACTGGTCATAGTGCTTTGACGGGACTAAATTTTCTCTGAGCTGAGAATATGTGTGTACCAGAGAGGCTTGCAGACCATTTTCTGTACTGTGCAAAGACTGTTTTTCAGGGTATAGCTGTCCTTGCATTTTAGTCACAGAGTGCTTTGAAGGCAGAATCAAAATGGATATGTCTTTTCCTTCCCCAGATTTTTTTGATGTAGAGACCTGGCAAGTGAAAACTGTTGACACTGCTAGCTATGCCTTCACTGAAGAACAAAGCAAGGAGAATTCAAGTGTTGTTCCTTTTCTTTAGTACCATTTGGATTCTCAGTCTCCATAGGAGTGTTGGTTGGTCAGTCTGGCCTGTACATATTTCTGGGTTAATCACAGCACATCCTGTCTTGCATGGAAGGATGTCACAGAACATGGAAAGCAACAGTTAGCAGTAGACTCTTAGGTGTTGATTTGCAAGGACAGTTATGGCAATAGCAGAAGGAACAGAAAACAAAACTCTGCCCCAAATCTGACAGTTTCTGCTGCTTGTGGCTCAAATTGCTTGCTTTATCATTACGTTAGAAGATTTTAGTAAGACTGGCTCACAGAGGTTCTTAAATCTCAGCATTCATACTGTTAAATACAGGGGCTTTTTATAAGGTTTCGAAAATACATATTTTGGCTTGTTACTTGAGTATAATGCTGTTTAAATGTTAAAAATACTGTGTTTCTTGAAATTAGAAATGAAGCTGCCGTCTGCTTTTCTCATTTCAACCAGAAGTGGAACACTGCCAAGAGTCATTAAATCTTCCATCCTTTGGATAGATTCTTATTTTTTATGAAAAATGTTGTGATTGGGTAACTTGTGTATTGTGGCTTATGTTCAAAAGGTTGTAATTAAAGTTATCTAAAATTTTAGATTCAACCTCAATTACTCTAAGCCTCATGTTATTATGTTGATAGATATACCACCACCTTACAGTGAATATGCTTGACAAACATTGATGTGTCTTTTCCTGTAGCTGATTTATAAAATATTTCATAGTAGAAATCTGATAAAAATTCACTGCTGATGAAAACAATTTTAATCAGCTGGAAAAAAAATTAAGACATACAATGTATTAAAAAATCCTATGTGACTGAGAAGTACCCTTGTATCTTTTTTGTTGAGGTTTTAACTGTCTTTTTACATTTCAGAAATAGGATAATGCACTTATAAAACACTTTATGCAACACTCAAACTTGCAGTAAGTGATTGTAATTCCGCTGATCTCATTGTAGCCACTTACAGGTGTGAAATAGGCCATTAAGCTTTACCACCAAAGATATCTTTTGAACGAAAGCAAAGATAGTATAGCATGAATTATCCTTTGGGGATGCTTGTGTCCCAGTTGCTAAGACTTGACGTGTAACTTTGGACAGGTAGTATTAGATGAGATAAATCTTACTTGTGATTACAAAATTACTGTAAAATTTGAGTTAAGACATTTTCTGAAATGGGTATTTTTGTTTGTATAAAGCTAAAAAAAAATAGAAACTAAGATGATACATAAGATGATGCTTTTAGTAGTATGGATAAAGAAAAACTGAAGTGCACTGTAGGAAGTAGTTGTGTTTTGTACATCTAATGTACTATTGAAATATGCTTCTGAAATTGTCAAACAAAATGATCCTGACTGTGTACATTTAAAGAAACAGAAATACCCTTCTTTCACCTGGATTTCACTGGTACTGCTAGAATATACTAGAAGGTAAATAAAGCAATACAAACAAGGGTAACAGTGACATAGTAATAAGAATAAAAAGTTAAAAAAGACAACAAAACAGTGGTTAAGTTACCTTCTTCCAGCATATTTAAACCTTTCCAGTAGGAGACTAAACTGTTTTTTGGAGCAAAAAATTATTTTTGTTCCAGACTTCCTATTTCATGGCAGGCCCTGTTTAGCTAGAATCACTAGATCAGGTAGATTATTTTGGCTTTCACTTCTATAAGAATGCTCACATGCAGTGTAGAAGCAAAATAAATGAGTGTTGATATATTATAATTAGCAATGATGCCTGTTTTCAGCCTACTTTTGTGGCATTGCGGTATATCTGATTAATGAAACAGTTTATTCTAGTTATTTTCTTATTTGTTGGCAGTAATTTATACCATATTTCATGTAAAGATATTAAGTGGTTACTGCTTCCAGTGGGGATAACTTAAATGTTTCACTCTTCTGAGAATGCCTGTTCCCAGTTCAAAGTAGTGTTATTCTATCAGAGTATCAATACTTGTGGACTACTGCAGGTTAGAAGTCACAAAAAAATTAAGAACAAAAGATTGATTTAATATTTTTTTTATTTTTTAATGATGACCCTGGGCACAGATTAATGGATGTAGCATGCACGAAGTGATATCAGTTAACATATATGACATTACTCAGATGTCTCAAACTCCGGAAAAAGCATGTGAATGATTTATGGAATTGATATTAATCTCTTTCCAGTAAATGCATTACTAAAGGTACATGGGAAATTGATGTTACTGCTGTAATGCCAAATTAATTTCTGTCTTGCTAGGTCAGCATTTCAAATGGAACTAAATATTAACCTTTTAAATATCTAAACAGAACAAGAACGGAAGACATTTTTACAAATGGAGGAGTGCCTTGTGTTTATATGGTATCAGCTAACAAATACAGTATTAGCTAAGTATATTGGGAGAAATGGATATAAATGACTTACAGAACTAATGACAATGTCATAAGAACTACATAGCATAAAAGTATTGGTAAAAATCAGGGGATTAACTGTAGTTGGTGTGCTGATATTCATTTTCAGTCATTTTATTTTATAATCATGTTGCCTTCTTCAAGACTTAGCCTTTCCTTCCTGCCTCTTGCCATGTTTGCATCTCCACAGCAAATATGAATGCAGAGGTGGTTAATTTGCTGTTTGACTGATCTGAAGAAGGTTGAGAAAAAGCAGCTGGAAATGGATAAGTGTCTTAGATAGGATAATTTTAAGTTCAGAGCAATATTCTCTGTATGAAGAACAACCAAATAGAGTAGGACTCCTTAGTCAGGAAAGGAGACAACAGACAAAGTATATACTGGAGGTGTATAAAATTATGATTCTCAGTCAAAATGACATTGAATATTGAACAGTTGCTCCCCGTCTCTTTGTGCAAAAAGTAAGGGCTATCAGATGAAAGTAGCAGATAACACATGAAAGGTGAACAAAGGGCAATGGTTACTTACATGTTGTTTAATTAAGTTGTGGTGCTTGTTCCTTTGTGATATTGTACTAGTTTGTGTGTCATTGTTATGCTAGTTTGTGTGTCATGCTTTCAACCAATAAAACATCTGATAAGATCAGGGAAGGGAAATCATTTGAGAGCTGCTATACATTGACACAATCTCTGGCTCAGAATTTTCATAAGATGTTTGTTGTAAATTGAGGAATTATTCAGAAGAGGCATCTCTAAATGATTGAATTGTTCCCACTCTTCTTTCTAGGGATCCCTTTCTGGCACTGTTTCTGGGCTAGACCTTGATCTCACTGGGTAGATACATCTGGTTAAATGCTTAGTCTTTTTTAGTTCATATGTTAATCTTTTACACTTGACTATATTCTAAAAATAGATCAAAAGCTATATTCACAACATTAGCATCATTCAAAACTACGATCAGATAATTGGAAAGAAAATCTTAATGCTTCCATTCAAAATTTCTTATGAAGGAAATGGTTGAAGATGCTTTGCTATCATTAACAGCAGTTATTCAGAAACAACTTTGCAGATCCTTTCTTAAGACTTAATGTTATATATTCCTAGTACCTACTTACTGTGTTACTTTTCCTAAAATTGCTCTTTGACAAAAAAAGATCAACAAGAAAAATATTGTGTACAGAGATGATTATGACATTTTTCAGAATAAGTAGAAGGGTTTTCACATATACTGGGTTCTGAGATAAATTTCCCAGTTTCCTTTTTCTGGCTCCATTCAAACTTTTCCATCTGGAAAAATGATAGAGTGAAATATAAGAAAGAATAGCAATGTCCTTGCCAGAATGAAGGAACATTACATTACATTGAGCAAATATCCTTATCTGAATGTACAATCACTGAAATAAATGCAGCTGTGTTTATTTCAGCATAATCAGATATATTTGAATATAAAATCATTGACATAAATGCAGCTGTGTTTATTTCAAACTGCACATGTTAATATGAACATGAATATAACATCAGTTAATCTCTCATGAATGTATAGAGATAGGTATACACAGAGAGAGGCCTGCAACTGTGGAAAGTACAAGGTAAAAACACCCAACTGAGTTAGTAATTTAACTAAGAATATTTATAACAGCATTGGATGTGGAGCAAGATGCAGAGTTCTTCTATGAAATCCCTGGGTTTAAATGAACCTACAGTTACTCCACAGAGAAACAGGTGAACTGTTCTTTGGTTACTAAGGAAATAATCACTTTGAAATTTTGATTCTTCAAATAGAGAGCCAGGTTAATTTTCAGTCATTGCTGGGTCTGGGTCAGTCTCTTTTGGTGGGTGTAATTGATAGCATTGCAGACACTATCTTTACCTTAGTTTTTTCTTTTGATTTTGAGCCTTGAGAAGAGCTGTGAACCACCATTACAGAATTTCATCTCGCTGGATTCTCAAATCAAGGGAAAATCCAGGGAAGAGCAGTGCTGGTGGAAAAAAATCAGTGTTGTTTGTTAGGGATACTTCTTCTTTCTCTTTCCCCATTGTAGTTCTCTGACTTCCCTGTGCTGTTTATTCTTATCTCTTCCTTTTTGAATCAGAGCTATCCAGGATTAGAATAAATTTGTAAATGTACTTTATGCGGTTAATGGTATGTAGATGGATCAGAAAGAATGGCAGTACTCAGAATAAAGTGAAGTGCCATCAGAATACTAACTATTTTGTAGCTAGAGGTAGCCGTAAAGCTTTATTTTCACCTGGGAGAAGGCTGAAATATTCTACTAGACTCAATAGTGGTATTTTGTTCAGTTAGTTCAATAACCTGCATTATTATTCCTGTTATGAAGAAGACAGCAGCACAAAAGACTTGGTTCTTGACTCCCTAGTACCTTTTGTAGTAAATTTCAGCTTTGTGAAATGAGTGCAAAATGGTTGAGAAATGTTGAGTGCCTTGCATTCATTTTGTGTAAACCAAATGATGAATGAAATTTAGGAAGTTTCATATCTTACCTTGTATTATATCTATCAAAATTTGATCCAGCAATGATGTTATAAAGAATAAGGAATGGGGTTGAAGCAGTGAAAATAGTGTTTTGAAACACTTCCGTCAGGTCCTGCACTCCAACACAGTGGGAGTGTCCAACTCAGTGGCAGTGGGTCCAACACAGTGGCAGTGCCAAACTGTCCACATTTCTATGCTCTCACTGGCCTTGCTCTGAGGAAAGGAATGGTCCTGGTCATTTCCAGAGATCCCTTTGACATAATCTAGAAGATTGTCACTGTTTTTTAAGGTTAGAATACATTTCAGGTAGACTTTGTTCATTTCCTTCTCTCCCTTTACGTTGTTTAAAAATTGTCAACTGCCTACAGTTAACAGTCCAGATTAAGAGCTTTAATGTCTTTAGCTGCCACTGTACTGCATGAAGAGGTGAAAGACTGAAATATGTAACAGTCTGTAGTCCTGAAACAATAATTGTTGAAAAACGTAATTCAGAAGTGGTATTTCTACATCAAATGTCAAGTTTTTATTCTCTAAATGATAATGTTTGATTTTTAACAGAAAATATTTTGCTCAGTTTAACAGTACTTTGGAAACATTTTGGATACATGTGAAGGTTTGTTTTGCATTTATTGATTCTGTTTAGTAACCTAATTGCCTTCTTGGTTTGGCCTTTAGCATGCTAATTTTGATTTAGTGTTTGTATTTCTGGAAACAAACTGGGAAGAAACCATATATTATCACAGTGTGTTCTTTAGACAGCTACTGGAATTCCAGGAACTACTACGGTACCATAATGGGAAGGTAAATTACCGTAATGCATTAAGGGTTTATTATATTCTAGCAATTAGTGGTAGAATCACATCTCTGTTTCTCTCAACTAAATCTATAACTTTTTGTTCATAGGAAGTATGATTTATTCTGTTTTTTAAAAATTGTTTATTGTTGGTACTGTACTGTAATGAATAATTTATTTCTAGTAACCTTTTCCAAGTTGGTAAATGAATGTCAAATTTCTGATATGAAAACTTTTAATCTTTTTCGCAAATGCAATATAAAAAAGGAAACATAGAGAAAGGAGTAATACATTTAGATTTTTCTTTTGTTTTAGCATTTTGGTTGTCCACTTAAGAAATTATGTTCACAGGGAGCTTTGCTGTGTGAATAATTTTTTGTTGACTGATGTCCTTCGTTTGTCTTTATTCTTATTTGCGCTTTTTTATTTGTTAGTATTAAGGCTCATTTATGTGATGCCTTTCATATATCTTTCATGTTGCTGTTAAGTTATGATGAAATATCTTCAGTGCTCTAATGATCATATGAAAGCATATATATATATATCTGCACTGAGTTGACTACCCCTTTTGCAGACACACATATAATAGGTTGCATAGCAATAGTAGCATTGCCCCAGATGTTTTTAGACTAGATAAATACTCAGATGGTTAGTTTACTCTGAGTATTGTGCTGTTACATTGCTGTCAGAATACCTGAACTGGTCAGTTTGTGCCTGTGTTGGACAATGTGACACAGAGATGCACTTATTCCTGTGAAATGTGTCATAGACACATTCCCTACTGAACTGTAAAGCTAAGACAAGGAATAGAACACCAATGTAGTAATTAATCTATGCTCTTATCTGGAAGATAAAAGATGATACTGAGTTGTAAATTCAGCTTTTGGCTATTGCTCTGCATTTTCTCTAGTTCTCCTGTATCAGTAACTTTAGAATGGATCCATTTTCACTTACTCCAAATAATTGCCATTCTCTTGCTTGGTTTTCATAATCTTCTCCTGTGTTGGTTTTGTTTCCCCTCTATATTTTTCTAAATGCTGTTGCTGAAGTATCTTCTGTGCTGAGAGAATTTTGGGTTTCATTTAATGAGTGCATACATCCAATACTATATCAAATTAATTCTTGTTATCTGCATCTCCAGGACTCTGTTATGTTCTTTCCATTAACATCTCCTTTGTTTTTCATTACTCCCATCTGTGTGCTCCTCTTTATCATTTTGGATTTAGCAATATATTTATTTCCTTCCTTCATATTTGCACTTAAATTTTCATCAGGAAATGTTTCAGTCCCTTTTATTTCAGTTATTATTTCCCATTCCCTCATTTTCCTCTCCAAATATCCCCACAATTGATCCTTGAAGGATACTTTTAAGAAAATCTTTCTAAAGTCTCTCACCATTTTATTTTAATGTATTAATTTTTTTTAAAAATGAACCAGGATATCTTTAATCTGTCTGCATGTTCTTTTGGACAGGAAGGAAACATTTTCCATAAAAAAAAGCACTGACTGTGCATGTTTAAACTTTTTTCCAGCACAGAGATATGAGTATGCTGACAGATAATTAAGCTAAATCTTTAGGGCCTGGTTAAAGGCAGAAATCATAGGAAAAACTACAGTAAAACTACCATGATTTCTGTTGTCTTTAGTTGACTTATAAGTTTGTGAAGTTTTCTATGAATTAATAGTCATGTGGCAGTTAGGAAAATGTTCTGCTAGTCAGAGGACCAGAGGTCAATATGAGTGAATGCTAGAAGAAAGATAACTGATTAGATAACATGAAAATAAGAACACTTTGAATGATTACAATCAGGTTCAATTAAAAGTGTCTGCTTGGTATGTCTGTAGTGTAACAATCATTATGACATCTATGTATCTTTTAGGGTGCTTAAGCTTAAAGTATCTTATTACAGTTTTCATTATTAATAGTAACATTAAAAAAAAAACATTAACTTGCTCCTATTTCATTAATACAGTAAATACCAACATCTTTATTTCTTTGTAAATAAAGAAATATAACTTATAAAAGTTATACAGATTAAATATTATTAAAATTACCAACCAGGAATAATTAATTAGTTCATAAGGTGATAATTGTTTTGTTGTGCAACTCCTTGCACAGCAATGAAATGTTTCTTATGCATTTAATAGAGAGACTTTTTTGTACATCACAGTAAACGTGTTATAACAAGTGCGTGCATATAGATTCAAACTCAAAATTGCAATTAACCTTGGATATATTTAAACAACTAATTTTAATTAACCCTTTTATCTTCTGGTTAATGTGCTTTATATACCAAAGGACTTATATTAATACACCAGTAGCTTCTTACATACAAACAATTAGTTTAAGATTAAATTTTGGTATAAAATGACCTTGCTAAGGATTCTCTGACAAGGGTGTATGTACCATTAGTATAATACAGTATATAACAAAAGTAATGTTGTTTTTATTTGTTTTTATTTTAATCGAAGAGGTTTGATACACCTTTGGGTCATTACATAAATAGGTGAATTAGCACCTCTCAGTAAGACTGGTTTTGAATAGAAATAGTGCTTTGTGTATGTCACTTTTTTTTGGAGACTCAAAAGAAACATTTGAGCTGTAATTGCTCAAGGTCACGTCATGCGCACAAGACACAATACAGCTCAACAATCACTGCATTTTTCTTGCTTCACAGTATTGATTTATTTCTCATTTTTCCCAACCATCTTCTAAGAAAACAGTCTGTTTTTAAAATAAGTGTCCTTATTTTTTCATTTTGTATTATGGTCCTACCAGAAAGAAATAACTAATTTGGAGACACAATAAAATAAAGAAGTTCTTAAAAACATAATCCACATAATTGGAATCCTAAATGAAGCTTAACTGGACATGCTGATAGGCTGAAAACTCTGGGTAGCAATGAATGACTTTTCTGTTCTTATAGTAAGTATCTGATGGGATTGTATTTATCTATTAATATTGGAGCATCCCTGCAGACTGTGCCCATAGATAGCCCAATTCTCCCACTTAGCTCTCCTTCCAAGGTTTGGAAATAGCTTATTGACTCAAATATGCCTCTGACTATACTGTGTACTTCAGTCTATATATAGACATAAGTAATAAGAGAATAATCTGACTGCTCATCTTACTACTTTCTTAATATGGAATAAAAATTACACAGATAAAGCATCACAGCTGAAGACTTGCTGAAAAATAAAGATTATGTGCCTCCTCATTAGGAACCAACTGGTATCTGTAAAACCAGGTGCTACCTGTCTTTCTTAAGAGATAGATAGAAATCAGACCTGCAATGTGATGGAAATACTCAGAGAAGCTGACAACATGTTTATGAATTGTGAGGCTGTACTTCCCCTTCCAGTAACTGTTTCCTTTTAGGTTAGGCAGGAGATGACTTGCTCCTATTACATGGATATAGGGAAATAAATTTTCTCCCGTCTCTGTGTCTTAGACTCTTCAAGACCTCTCTGGGCCTTTTGACTCCAATTAGCTGCCTACTAGCATAGCTGTGACATGAAGAACTGTTTTGTCATAATGTTTTTGTTGTAGCAATTCCCCTTTTCAGCTGTCAGAAAGGTACTGGGATTGCGGAGACTTAGTTGAGAGAGATCTTGTGTTTTGTTAACTATAGTGGCAGTATTTGGCTAAGAATTAGATTAAGGTTGTAGCAAAAATGCTAATGCTTCACATCTTGACATGGTGATTGAGCACTTGGTGGGAAGGCAGGGCTAACCCAGAGGAGCTCAGGTGTATGCAATGAACCTGAGTGACCAGAAGGGTGTGGAGCCCTGATTCACCTCTTCCCAGACCTCATTTAAGGGTAGGCAGTGGAGGTGGGGGTATCTTGTTGCAGATTCCTGCCTACCTGAGGCTTTCCAAGGGTAAGCAGTATTTTTTTCCTTTATTTCTGCATTCAAGGTGACTGCATTTGGGCTTATCATTGCTTGCTGCAGCTTAGGACTTTGCTACCCTATATTATTGTTGTGTTTTCCACTGCATTATAGTGTTACAGGGTAGAATAAGAATTAAAATAATAGTCACATTTCATAAACATTTTAAAGCCATAATTTCCCATTTTTATTTTTGTGTATTAAAGATAAATATGGTAAGTAACAGTAAAAACAAGAATAACAACAAAAAGGTAGGAGATCTTGTTGGGTTGGCTTTACCTCTCTGAAAAGAGGGAACCTGAAATCCTTGGTTACAAAAGCTCTCCTGTAGTATTCTCTCTGCCTTTTGTGTGGAGATGTGAAAGCTGAATACTAAGTGCATGCTGAGAAGGATCTACCTAGTATTATGAGTTATTTAATTGTAGCACTTGCATTTTATCTGCATATATACATATATTTGAGCTCCAGTAGATGTTGTAGAGAACCTGGGAGAAAGATTGAAGGTGCCTTTTACAATGTTAGTTTAATAAAGTTGAAGTTTACTATTTAGATTTATTGAAAGAGTACTTGGTTTGTGTTTTTTATGCTGCTTTATGCTCCTTCAAAAGGTGCATGATAGAACACAGTAGAACTATCTGGAGGAAAGGGAGATTTCAGCCTCTGAGAGCAGCTGAACCAGATGTTTCTGGAGCATGGAGTGAAGTAGATGAGGGAGTGAAGCTGATCCTGCAGCCAGGGGTGAGGCTGGAGTACCTGGAGAAACTGGTAGAAGATATGGGGAAGAAATAGAGGCTTGGCCATTGAGGTGGCAAAGAGTATTTTCCTGGGTATCCCAGAGGAAGCTATATGGAATTTGTTGCAATTCTAGCAAGTTCACTGAGTAGGAGGATAATGGTAACTGTGGGAACAGGATCTGCTCCCATGGTCACAATGAGCAGGGAAGATTCCTATTTTTATTCCTTCTTACTTAATTAGTTTTCTCTATTCAAAATAGAGTCCAGTTTATTATACAGTAAAAACCTCTATGTTCTGTTTTAAATGTTTTATTGGCTTTTTGGAGTACTGTCTTTCAAGAAAAAGACCTAGACAGTTCAGTTTTTATAATATGTCATCTGTCTTAAACCTGTTCTTTCTTCAATCACCTGTATGCCCTGGTCACAGTTTTCAGACTCTGCTTGTTTGTGCACTAGTTTGCAATTTGCAATTTTTAGATGCTTCTGTTTTTGATAGACAAGGCAGTCTTTCATGACTTTACATAAATGGTTGTAAGCAAGAGGACACAGTCTTGTGGAACTGCCACGTAACTAACACAGGATGTTTACTGTTGGTGTCCTGAACTGGCAGGCTGTATGAGGATGGAGTAAATACGTTCTTTCTGTCATACTGTTAGCTCTTAAATCTGTTGCTTAGCAAACTAGTCTTAATGTCTCCTAACTATGTTGAATCCAATTACTTTTGCTCATTGTATGATTAAAATGACCTGAAATTTTAGGAATGCTTCATATACATGTAACTTGCTGTGTTGTATGACAAAGCCATTACTTTAAAAATAGTTTGGATTTTACTTGCCTACACAACTTTAAACTTCAGCAGCTTCCTTTGGAAGAGAGAATAATGTTGCAAAACAAAAGCTTATAAAGGAAAGTAACACATTTAATGTACATAATGATGTATTTGAAGTCACAGGTTAACCCAGATGTTAAGTTAAACTTATAATGGATATAAATGTATATGTTCATAAAAATTCCTGTTTCTGTACATGTAGCTGTATTGCAAATCTCAGCTGAACAATATTTAAAATTAGAATTTAATTTAACGTAATACATGCTACTGAAAAAAGAACATCTTTCCTAGCATAGATGCTTCTATTACCAACTTTCTCTTTCTAGCAGTCTCTTCCTCCTTTTTCTACCTTCCCCTTTCTTTGCCCTCTGCTCTATATGCTTTAAGCATTAC
Source organism: Gallus gallus (assembly GCF_016699485.2). Classification (NCBI taxonomy): domain Eukaryota; kingdom Metazoa; phylum Chordata; class Aves; order Galliformes; family Phasianidae; genus Gallus; species Gallus gallus. The sequence goes on along the minus strand of NC_052539.1, from coordinate 23,189,671 downwards.
TTCCTAATGAAATCTTCACTTGTGTTAACCTGGGGAGTAAAATATTATGTTGATGGTTTGGATTCCTGTTGGTATTATGATGATCCCCATGTAATGTGCTGTCATTGTCACCATAACTGTCCAAGGCTCAGAATTTTATTATGTTTCTCAAAATATCTTTTTACTTGCATCTGAAAATGAAAGGAAGCTGAATAAAATCCAGTTTACATTTGAACTAAGCTGCCTTTTCACTTGTGTATATGAAACTCCTTAGGAAACCAAGTTTAATTTTTTCTGTTAATACAGTTTTGTTCCCACTTTATGACAATTATCATGTAAGGCATTATTTATTTTTTTAACTGCTACAGTTAAAAGTGAGAGCATTAAGTTAAATTAATTTAACTTTTGTTGGCTAATGGTAATAGTAGTACTTTAACAGCTGTTTGTTTTCCTGAATTGTCCTTGGTGCTGAAATTGCTTTTGTATCTGAACAGCTAAATGTGTTTATAGGGCTACAAAATATGGAGATAAATTCAGCCTGTCAAACAGATATTATTGGGGCTTTTTTTATATTGCGTTTCTGGGAGTAGATCTTGACTACAGTGCTTTAATTTTAAGCTGTGTGTGCCTTTGGACATCTTACAGAACTGTTCATGGAGCTTTTCTGTTTGATTTATGACCTTGCCTGCATGGACTTCTGATCAGATTTTATTCTCATTTAGTGCAAGAAGGGCTAATTATGAAAGTGACAGACTCTTTCATTGTGCTAAAGCTTTTTGAATGACAAAAAGGGGGCTTTAAATTAAAATGAACTTTAACAAGGCATTTTCACATTGAAGTGATACACACTCTACCACTGATAGAGTAATTCATTTTCAACCCTTTCTGATTCTATAAACACATTGTCTCACAAGATCAGTAATTTTTTACCTCTCAGGCTAATGAAGAGTGGATTGTAGACCAATGAATTCTCTTCTTGCAGAGCTGTTTTGACGTTCTTAATTTTTTCTTAAATATCAAAGAAAGGACAAAGAGCTGTGATTTTATTGCATTAATATTAATAATCATTTATCTGCCAGAAAACATTTAAATATCACTTGACATTTGCAGAGAAAGATTAATGTTTAATTTACTACAAACATAGAAATACTTTGAAATAATAAGAAAATGCTTTTGGATTTGCAAAATGGAAAAAAAGAACCCCAAATTAAGACAGACATTCAAATATAGTAAAGTATTCTAACTATAGCAGAAGACAAAAACATGTTGCTGCCATTTAAATGTCAATATTTAAATAATTGCTTATGATTGAAAAAATTGCATCAACTAGATTGTTTAGCTAAAGCTTTAACTAAATCTTAAAAAAAAAAAAATTAAGAAATGAGTGCAAGCAGTTGTTTTCTTTGTATGTCCATGTTGGTACAGGTAAGAAAGCCCGCTCTGATTTTTATCAGTAACATGCAAATCAACATAGTGTAGGTTCTTGTACATAAATTGTATATAATACACTGGAATAAAGCTGAGTTCTAAATGCTATGGGCATTTTATAGTTGCTGGTAAGACTGGAATTCAAGGAGGGCTTCCAAAGCAGGCTGCTGACTGGAGGAAAGTAATATTGCAAGGCACAGGAGTCTGAAAAATATACAAGTTCCATTTCTGAAGTATCAAAATGCTGTTTAGTAAAGGGGAATGCAGAAATCACCTTGGTGTAAAAACACATCATACTAGGAAGTACAGCAGATGAGCAGGTAGATGATGAAGCTATGCATGTCTAATCTGATGAAATAGCTAGAAATGTGCCTATTGCAGGAAAATTTATCCGTAAACTTTATCATGGAGATTATAATACAGTGATTTTATTTCAAGGTAATTAAATAATGGGGTTAGTGTATTGAATGAGAATAATGTTTCTAGCCCTCAAATTGTTTTTTTTACTAGATTTGCAATAGCACAGATCAAATTCTTCCTTAGTGGAAGTTTTAAATGGGACAGGCATTTGTAATGAAAATCTCAGGCCAGTGTTCACTAAAACTTTTGTTTAAGATACAGAAGGAAAATGTTTGCTATAACATTTTCAATTTCTTAATTAAAAAAAATCCCACTTGTGATCCATCTCAAAAGTAAGATTCCTATGCAAGATGATGACCGGAGCCTTTCAGTTTTTACTCTTTATTACTACCTTAAATAATAATAAAAAAATTAAACCTATTTACAGCTGTAGTGACTTTGGAGAGGTCTTTGAGGAAATAATTTAAATATAGGTCCTGAGACTGATTGAGGTTTCTATCAAATAATTTTCCTCAAGTGACAGTTAGTAATTACATTGTGGAAAGATTCACCTGGAAAAAACAGATCTGTATGTCAGGTGCTAAACTAGACCAACTGCAGAATTACAGCAATGCCATAATGAACAGAAATATCCTTGCTTGGATGAAAAAACTGTTTTGTCTTTTGCAAAGACTCTATGTGGTCTAAGACAAAATGATGACTATATTGAGAAGTAAGCATTAGATAAATAGGACTGCTGTAATGTGCTTAAGAGTAAAGATAAGTAGCTTTTATGTTTTAACTATTTGCGATGTGTTGCTTGCCTATCTGTGATGTCTAGGCAGCAGGTAAATAAAAAAAATCATACTTCTCATGTAAGAGGTAGCAACAGCCTTTAATGATGTATATCAAGCATCATGCCTGGACAAAATAAGTAGATTTTGTCTACTTATTTCTCCCTAATGCACACCAATAGTGGCACATTCTGTTGTGGTACAGTAGTTCATATTCTCTGGTCTGCCTTGGTGTTTTCTTCTATGGCTAAGGCTGCAGATCTTATAATTTATTTATTAGCTTATTAATTATTTATTTAGGATAGCACCCATTATATGCTAAGTGACTTACAAACAAACTTCCCTGAATGCTTTTCACTTTAAAGCTCTTCTTTGAAAGATGAGGTACATACGCAGTAGTGAGCTACTATTTCTGATAACATATATTTTTAAAAAGCTGGGTTTCATCATACTAATACACAATTGTTTGTATTCTCATTTTCTTTTAACAAAGGTTCACTGCCATGATTAAATAACTGCCCATCTGTCATTGGAGGTCTTTGGGGAGTTGATAAACAGGGAGCAGAGAAATCAGTCTACTGTTTTTCTGGGGATTTGGTGGTTTTGGTGTAGTGGATGTACAATGGTCATCTTAGGATATGGGCCACTGATTTTTATGTATTCATGATGCTCCCATCTACTCTTGTGCACTTCTACTTTATTGCTGCCCATTTCTAAATTTAAATCATTTCTTCTTTTGGAGTATTTATCTACTGATATTTTCTGTAGTTCTTAAATATCTCACAGATACCGGAGAGGGATTAAAAAGACTGCTTTTTTCAGTTTTTACAGTTTCTCTACACAATGAATGTGGGTATTTTATTTACTGCTCCAGATTTGTAGCTCCTTTAACTGGAAGCATCACTACTTATTGATAATGACAATTTTGAAATGAGGTTATTTGGCTGCAAGGGATTAAATATCAGTCTGATTTGATCAAAACTATAGAATTCTTTAAGCAAGATTTATCATAATTTCTTTATATATACTGGTAAACCTGCTGTTTACTCATTAATACTTGTAATATGTGGGGATGTTCATTACTATTTTGCTCATGGTGGTTTTTTGAGCAATCACAGAATTGTAGGGGTTGGAAAGGACCTCTTGAGATCATTCAGTCCAATAATAATAACTGTTAAATATTTAGAATAGCTTGTTGCTGTTTGTCTTTGTTCTCTAAACTGACATCAACATTGAGTCAGGTTTTATTAATGAACATACAAAGATAGAAAATTATCCAGTTCTCTTAGTTTAAGCTTTACTGAAAATTATGTGGTAGAAACAGGACAAACGTTGCTCCAAAAGTAATGCCTTCTATTTGTTTCCATGAAAAATACACCAAATACAAAGAGTACAATAACACTACTTGATAGAGCAAATTTGAAGCTATAAGGCAGTCTTTTCAACATATGTACCTCCATTAGATATTTTCACTCGTGATGAACAAGAGCCTGCATGCCATGCTTGGAACAATCCACATCAGTGGGGTTATTAACGACTGTCACCACTGCTAAAGTGTATCATCCACTGCCTCACTGTGCTTGTTTCCATCGTTTGGTCTCCATAGATGTTTAGCAAGTGTTGATGAATGTCTATGGGCTCCCTTTTTTCTACATGGAGGAATTCAATTTCACACATTTGCTTCATACATACTTCCATGTCAGACATCATTTTGTCATACTGCTCCTCTGCTGCCATCTGTCACACAGAGAAAAAAAAAAAAAAAGCAATATTGTTGGGAAAGTTCAATTTCTCCTGCCATATCACCAACATTCACCTCTGCTATTGTGGGCCAACCTAGTAGAATGGCAGGAATTACTTTTGGAGCAGCTCTTGTATAACTAATGTCTTCATAAATGAGATATAGTACATTTGTATTTTTTGTATGTTCTTCCTGACTATACATGTTTCTAATCCACCTTGTCTAAATTTATGTGGAACTCTCCTGCTCATGTTTTCTCTCTAAATAGTTGTTTATTCTTCAGGATCATCTTTAAAGGAGTGTTTCAGGTAATGTGAGTAAGTAGCCTTTGGGACAAATGCATGAGAATTTTGAAAATTTGTTTTGTATTATCTTTAATAGCATCTCCATTGAAGGAGAACCTTCAAAGTACTGCCCCAAAAAATTATTTGGCCTCCTTAAAAGTGGCCTTTTTCCTTTCTTTTTGCTTAATTTTTTTTTGGTTGATTCAGAGGCTGATTTTTCCACTTCATTTTAATCTAATGATTCAGAATAGATGCTGTGAGTGATAAATTCTGCCTTTGACTCTAATTACGAAGTTTCAATAAGATTGTAGGTGTGATTTAGTCTAAACCACCCTGTTTATTAATATTTCCAAAAGGTAACTTAATACAAAGGGTTCGTAGGTTTATTCATTACACTTCATGGGGTCACTCAAGCAGTCACTGTGATCCTTGATAGGACAGAATGTTCTTTAGCAGAGGACTGGTATGACAAATGGGCCTAGTGAACCTTACTTATATCACTTGTGAGGAAAAATATTGGAAAAAGTATAACTTTAAGTAGTCTCCTGACAAAGTATGGAGAATCAGATCATGCTTTCATTATTATAGATCTAGAGGAACACCATGGAAATCCATGTTTTACTAAGAAAAGTTGAATTGGAACAGGTAAGAGCATTTCTACGTTTGTGGTTCAGCACTCTCCATGCTATTGCTGAATCATTTTATAGTGGAACACATAAACAAATGGTGACCAGTAAGGTATATGTACTTAAGATCAACAAGATGTATTTTATGCTTTATTATTCATAGAAAAGTATAAAAGCTAGAATTTTGATATGCTGTCAGTCACAATTAGATTTTATCACATTGTCTAATTTCAATCAGAATGGTTTGGCTTCTCAAAGATGTGTATTATGTACATCTTCCTTTCCAGTGATGGGAGCTGGCCCTTTACCAATTGATGTTGATTCCTATAAAGTCCCTTTCCACAATTAGAATTGCAAAATCTGCTCATTTGCTGCCCTTTGGATGTCATTATTGATAGAAACTTTAAAATTTAATGAAGGCACAGCAATTTTAACTTGCTTAATTGAAGTGGGGGGGGGGGGGGGGATAGAGAAGAGACTACCAATAGAAGTATGAAGCATCCTGCCATATACTTCTGAAATGCTGTGCCTGTTTGATAATCCAGAATATTTTTTTAAGGCTGTGTGGATTTTGATAGACTGTTAAGATCATCAGCATTGTTTTACAAGAAATGTCAGATTCTTAAAATGCTAAATTTTGTTGAGTATTGTGATTATTTTCAAAATATTGATTTAACTGCAGTGATGTAAATATTACTTTACAGCTTTTAAATACAATTTCAATAATTTAAATATTTAATTTTGCAGTCTACACATGCGTATGTGTGTCTTATGGTATTTGTTTTTGTTCAAATCATGTTCTTTGCAGTTTCATGAATCTTGATTTGACATATGCTTTGGGCAGAAGTCCAGATGATACAAAAACAATCAGAGGTTTTTAGATATAGTTATTTCATCATAGTTTTTCCTATTTAAAAATCAAATGGTATTTAGAGGTGGTTTGGTCCTGATAGTGCTAAACTACTTTTATAAAATCTTTCCACAGATAAACAGCATAAAGCTAGTGGGAATTGACAACTGGTGGTATTAGATGTGTGTAAGATTAGTTTCTTCTGAAAAAAGCACAAGAAAGTTTTTACAGATCTTGATCCCAATGGTTCTGCTTCCATTTAGGACATATCAGTAAAATTTCTTTGCATTATCTCAATGTGTTTTGTGATCTTTAAGTATGAATGCTATTGGGAGTATTCCACTTTCTAGATTTCACCTTATTTTGTAAGATATGGAATTGCATGAAAATATAGATTAATACTGTATGGTGATCTTTGGACTTGATCTCAGGTTCAGCTGGTGAAAATGATATACGTTCCAATCTGTTCCTTGGTTGTTTTTGTTTAAAGAATTTGTATAGATTGAAATGCAGCTGCAAGTGTATTAGTGATTTTTCTATTGCTTACTTGTCAAGATTTTTATTGTGTGGATGAAAAATAGTATTTCAAAACCTGGCAGCATATTGACAAAAACAGAAGAGCACTTTATGTAATTCTCTTTTTGAAAAACTACCTCTTTTAGAGGCAGAGATTGCCTCAGCTCCTTCCATTCATATGTAACTTGATCAATAGATTTATTGATAGCTTTTAGCCAAGGTTAATTTTCCCCACCCCTCTGCAGTTCACCATAGTGCTCGCTATTTGGAATTAAGAAACTAGAATTAGGCTCCTATAAGCAAGGCACACAATATGCAAGTGCTCTAGGTGTAAAAGGAGGCATTTGACCTTTTGTTGCTAATCTGTGACAGGTGCAGGCTATTTTCTTCCAAATGGTGTTAATTTTCATGTGCAAATCCACCCCCTGAAACCTGCATTCTATATATCCACCACAGGGGAATTGGTGGTCATCATGAGTACTGTAATGGACAGCTGAGAGGGATAATCACTGATATTTCAGCACATTCATGCTTGCAACTTAGTTGTTTTTAGTGCACTTCTGTTTTCACTACTTATTAGGGAGGCTGAAGTTAGTTATTCATTGCTGGACAAAAAAGTGTCTGAGAAAGTTCATGTGCAGGGAACAGCACATTGTTACAAATTAGTTTCCTTTACCATTTCTGGCAAACTCATTACAAAGTAATCGCGCCCTGCGCTGAAGTGCACTTCCTCTGGGACCAATAACTGTAAATAAGCAGGGCTGCAAGCTGGCTGATAAGTTGTTGTTCTGAAGATAACGGTCCTTTTTAGCAGAGTGTTTGACCTTTTTCTTTATATTGCCTCAGGCTTGTCTAAGACCCTCAAGGTCTATTTTTCATCTTAAAATTCTCTGTAGGAAAGCACAATGTGTGGTTTAAGAAGATTTTAGGATTGCTTAACATATCTATTTTTTTCTAGCATTTTTATGATAATTGTTAAAATGCATAGTAAGTTTAGCAAGTGTTTTCTTAAACAGGTTTTCTTTCTTTTTTTTTGTAAAGCATACTTACTATTGATGTAGGAAGCAATATATGTTAATATTTTATGAGGACTAAGTGTGTGTTGCATGATTAATAAATAGTAACATGTTTTTTTTCCTGACTTTTATAGAAACTTGAAACGTGTCATTGACCCCTTTTACTACTTGCATTTTGAGAGCATTGCACTAAACATTACTCTGTAAAGCAAATATAATTAAAAATTTCAGCTTGAATGATTAAAGAAAAGGATGTCTCTTTTCTCAGCATGCGAAGAGTATTGAACAGAACTGTGACTGAAAATTGAGCATGTCTTAAAAACAAACCTCAGGGAAACCTCAGGGCTAAGTGAAAGTCAGTTTGTAGACATTTGGGAACCTAATTTGTTCACATCTTCCTTTGAGTTAAAAAAAAAAAAAGTGCCAGTATTTCTGTAAAGTAAAACAATAGGGGGGAAAAAAACCACAACTATTCTGAGTGACCAAGTCCACAATGGTTTATTGAAGTGCTGACTACTCCAACAAATTGCTTATTTTACTTTTAAGATATAGTCAGTCATTTCACAACTACAAGTGCACCCGAGCTGTAAGAAGAGAATTAAAATAGAAATATCTTAAAATGCCAAATTTCAAATCTTGCTGCTTAATTTGTTTTTTTCTTGTACAGACCACATTATTTCATTAATAACAGTATTTAAGATAAATGTAAAATTAAAATCTTAAATTCTATGAGGTTATTCCCAAAACATGCAAATCACAAACTATACAGTGATGGTCTCTTAAAATCTTCTAGTCTCTAATGCATCTCACTGTGTTATGTGTAGTACTGAAATATATATTCTAGTGTGTGAGAATTATTTCCCAACATCACTGAAGTTCTTAACTTTGATTATGATTAATATTGGGAGGCTTCCTTCTTCGATACAAAAAATAAAATTCTATGGCATTGTTCATTTTCTATGAAGCATATATGAAAGTCAGGAAGTGTTTTGTTCTTGCAGTTCTAGGCTTCTTTGTACCAAAACTGCTGTCTTGTTTAATGATATTGCTATGTGGGTTGAAATTAGGCTGACAGATTGTGAGCAAAGGCTGTGGTACCATGAACAATAGCCTATTGAGCATGAGGAACTTGTTGAATTGGTTACCAGAGGCATTAGTGTTAGGTCTAGCCTATTTAGCATCTGGAAGACAGAGAAGTACTGTGCTAATGAAAAGTATAAATGATACTAAACTGCATATGGCTGCAGGTGACTGCAGCAGCTGAGATGTATTGTGCAGGAACCTAGTAAGGAGCAGTTCTGAAGGCAAAAGGCAATAAAGTGAGATACAACTCATAAAAATAAAAAACTGTGTTAAGAAGCAGGTAAGTATTCTATTTATCCCCAATACTTGGTTTGAATAAAGTTGTTTTGGGAGTCCATCAGAAATCCTTCACTCAGTGGTTAAATTGTTGCAGCTGCTGCTGGGTTTCTGTTGAGTATGTATCTCTCCGAGGGCAGACTGGCCTTCAGTGTTCTGGCTTTTCAACACCAGTGATTTCACTGTCGGGTTCTAGTTCAGGAACCCCCTGGGCTATGCAGAAAAGTAGTTCTGAGTGAACAAACTGTCCCTGGAACAGTTTAGACCAGTTTTGATATTAAAACAGAAGCTGAGATGTGTGGTAGGTAAAAAAATAAAAATAAAAAATCAAGATCTCCTTTTGCTCTGTTTTTATTTATTCACTCGATCTTTTAGTTTTCCATGGCTTGCAAGTTGAAGTTCTTAATGATCTTCGAACTTAAGTAAAAACATCTAGACTTACATTTCATCTGGAAATCTTTCCGCCAGATTTTGTGCCTCCTGTTCTGTGCTGCAGGTAACTTGCTCTGCATGGGGAGTAGCTGGGATCAGTGGAGACTTTTACACCTTGTGGTTTACAAGCAGGACCTATTCCACAGTCTGTATTCACCCAGCTGGCTGCCTTCATGTTAGAGGATCTTTCAATACCACACAGACCACTTGAGTTGCTGTGACTCTGAGTGCCCATGCTTTAAGCTATGTCCAGGGAGGTTTTGGGACCTGTGACCCAAAGCAGCCTGTTCCTATTCTTGTTTCCCTGTGACCCTATGTGAATTAAATGGAATCCAACCTATGCTGCTACACTGATCAGACCACCTAGCTGTACTTTCACTGCCCTTCCTCAACAGGAGGGGAAGAAAATAAGATGGAAAAAATCTCATGGCTTGAGACAAAGGGAGGTCAGCTAGCAATTACCATCAAAGGCAAAACAGTTGACTTAGAGAAAACTTTTCAATTTATTGCCAGTTAAAATAGGGTTAGGTAGTGAGTGAGAGAGACAAATTTAAGCACCACCTTTCCCCACCCCTCCCTCTTTCCCAGGATCCTTTATTCCTGCCCCCCACAGTGAGTGGCACAGAGGCATGGAGAATGGCAGGTGCTCAGTTTCTAACAGCCCCTCTGTGCTCTGTTTTTTTTATCTTCACATGTTCCCCTAATCTGGTGTGCATCCTGCCCAGGCTGCAGGGCCTTCAGCAAACAGCCCCCTGCTGCAGTGTGCTCCCTGCACAGGCTGCTGGGTGTCTGGGCCTCAGCACCTGGAGCACCCATCACTGCCTCCTGCCTTGGCTGTGGTGCTTGCAGGGCTGCTCCTCAGCTGTCCCCTCAGCCTGTGTGCCATGTTTTGCCCTTTCTTGAGCAATCCTTCACCCCTAGCACTGCTGAGAGGCCTGGCCGTATGCTGAGGAGGGGCCGTTGGAGCAGGCCCAGTGTCTCCTCACCACAGTCCCTGCAGAGCAGGTGATGTTATCTGTGTTTGTGAAAGGTATTCTTGCTGCACCATGTAGCTTTTTTTTCTTCCCCAAATATTTCTAATTCCAAATGTATCCTTCAGGGAAGTGATTAGGAACAGATTGTTAGCATGAAGAGGTTTTCTGAAGTGAGAATCAGCGAGAAGAATATTCCTCTGAAAAGGAGGCTGTGGGCAGAAAAGTAGAGGGTAACATTAAAAATAGGGAAAGTTGAAAGTGCTCACTGTTCAACTGGCAAAGCCAGTAACAATTTAACGAAGAAATTCTGCAAATCTACTGGTGAACAGATTTGAATGTTATTTACTGCTTCTTCACCCCAAAGCAGCTGATGATCCAAATTTTCCTACTTCTTCTCATGCTTAGTAGTGTGCTACCAATGATCAGTCATACTGACTGAGATGAGACTTGCTGAGGAGGAAGTTGTTAATTTCAATGATGTTATAAGTAACTATTTGAACAGCATATATCCATCATGGGAATACATATTTACATCCACAAATATATCTGAAACCACAAAAACAGTTTGGGTCATCGTACGGTGCTAGTTTGTTTTACAGGCATAAATTGTAATAAAGAGTAAAGTTCAAATTATAAGGTGTGATAGGGTGGTATTTGTTTTGGATGAGTAAATTGTGACAAAATTGTTTTTGTCATATACATATGAAGTGGAGGAAAAAAGTTGATATAAACATTCTACTATCATTTTTGTTAACTGAAAAAATTAGAGAAGAGGTCAATTTGAATAGTAAAAGCCCTTGCAATTGTCTTTTTTGTGTATTCACGTATATTTTGTTTACTGGTACGTGTGAGGGCTGCTCTGGAAGTAATGCCTCCTAATTTATTGTGTTGGCCCATGACATCAGAAGTAAATGTTGGTGATATAGCAGAAGAGGTTGAACCTTCACACCAGTATTCCATTATATTTTGTTGTGATGTGACAGATGGCAGCAGAAGGGTAGTCTGACAAAATTGCATCTGACATGGAAGTGTATATGAGGCAAGGGGCCTCCATGAGTTCCACTATGAGGAAAAAATGGACCCACTGAAATTTTTTGACATGTGCTGAATGTTTGTAGAAAGCCATAGGTGTGAGCACAGTGAAGTGGTGGGCAGTGCATTTCAGCAGTGGCTACAGCAACATGAGATACAAGCCACTTTGTAGATGGCCACTCAGATTTTCATGAACATAGCATGTAGGCTCTTGTTCATTGTTGTTGGAGACTAGATAGGAAAATACTGTTTTCTAGTTGAGAATTTGCTGTATCAAGTAGTGCTCTTTGTGGCTGTTGAAATTTCTCTGGAAATAAATTACTTTAAGCGGCCTACGTATTTTACTTTGTGATCATAATTCAGTCATTTAAAAATAATTCTGTGCTATCGTAAAGCCCATTATACATTATACATATAACATACTTTTTAAACAGCAAAATTAAATTTTTAAAACTTTTCTGTTTGTAGTTCTTGTCCTAGAACTTATCCATTTATTAAAATGTATTATTTTTCACATGTTTTTTTGTAGGTAACCTTGGAAGAGTGGACCACATCACAGAATTTGAGTATGACCTTTTCATCAGACCAGATACCTGTAACCCACGCTTTCGAGTTTGGTTCAACTTCACCGTTGAAAATGTAAAAGAATCACAGGTAAGTACATATTAATTTAAGTAGTATGACAGCTTTAAACATGGCTTATACAAGAATATATTTTCCTTCTAAAAGAAAAAAGATGCTGTCCAGGGCTTGTAACTATTAATTTGTTGTAAAACGTGTTTCAGTCCTTTGAATTTTGATAAGTAAAAGCAATTATCATCTTGACTGGATATCACCAGGTTTTTTCTGCTGTCTAAAACAGGTAATCATTGCTAAGACAGCATAAGAATTACCACCTAGTATTATTTGTATTGATAATGGCTGATATACAATAATGTATATATGTTTATCTGATCTGTATATGAAAACCAAGTCCACCATTGGTGTTCAAGTCTTATCACTTAAGCCTTCATTTAAAACATCTACAACGAGTTATCCTTCCAAACAGGTATTATTATTGTGTCTTGTAACAGAAGAGAGGTAGCATGTTTATGTGAGCCCTGTGAAAAACGTTTATCTTTATATGTGAAAGAACTTGATAGGAAACTGCTTCATCTACCTTTAAATAACATTTATTTTCATTAAAAAAAAAAAAGAAACAAGTACAACAAAAACATGATAAACAAATGGAGCAAGTAAGTATTTTTGTTAGTTTAAAATGAGTGAAAATAAGCAGTCTTTATTTTCACATTGACAAGTCAACAAAGATTTAATTCCACTTTCCACACATTACTTGCATTTTATTCTGGTATTTTATTGTTTATCACAATCAGACTGATTTTTTTCACCTACTGGGGAAAAAAACCCCACATTTTATAACAGAGAAAAACTGGAGAAGCTCGATACTTGTACTTCTATGAGACTAATATCTTTATATCCACCACTGTACCATTACTGTTACAACTAGAACTCATGAAATTGTTTATCTGTCTTCCTGGAGCCTGATAGTTTATCAGACAGGCCCTTTTCCCCTGCTGTGCCTTAGTCAACTACGATCAAATTATATAGTCATGAGATGAATGAGAATCTGTCTCAAGGAGGCAAAGAGATCTGGCAGAAAGATACAATATATATCTAGTGCTTACAGGATATTTGTTTTCATGGTTGTCTACATGGAAGAGGACGTTTTCACTATTAAGTTTGACTTGTGAGGTCTGATTTTTATAATGTGTCTTCCTGTAATCTTTTTTTCATCTCTTCAATTTCCGTTAAAATGAGACCTGCATGAACGTAATCTAGTCTGGAACCTTATTTAGGTCTTTGTGCTAGCAGACATGGGCAGTATTAGTCATTGCATCTCAGCTATATTAAATGAATTCTAGAAATTGCTATTTCAAATGTTCTGTTTAACCTAGTTTGTGCATTTTGATTATTTTTATTGCTGTAAAATAACAAAAACCATACCATGTTGTATTGCTTAGTGCTGTTGCACTAATGTGTAAGTAACTTCTATCTCTTGACTTGCAGAAGTACATATCTTAACTCCATGTAAGTAACTGTCTGTATAAATTATACTTATTGTTGCTGTAACATATGGATAATGTGATAGGTAGGCAGATCTTTGTGTTAACACGTCCCAGGCCTGGTTTCAGCCATTTAGGTGATGTTACTAAATGTACTAGTTTTACGTTTTATGTATATTACATTTTCTTCTTAATGTTCCTTTTCATTGTTTCAAATTCTTAACTAGTTTACTTAGATTTAAAATAAATTTGAGAATTTTCACATGGTAAGAATCTCTTCAGCCTTCCTTAATATTTCACACTAAAGTTTTTATAATGAAATTAGTTTCAAATTTATCATGAGAAAACAAGTAACCACCTTTCACTATCTGGCTTAGCAATCATTCATTTCATTTTTCTTCTGTTGTATCAGACACTGACATCCAACAGTGGCAAACTGATAAAAAGTGAATGAAAAAGGCAAGGTGGAAAGGCAAGAATCATACAAACACCATGTATTTTTCATTTAGTTTTCAGTTCAACTACTAGAAAGTAGTGATTTTTATAGTGTTTAGTGCTCTGTGGTGTATTATGAATCTAGAGAGAAATATGAGGAAAAACCTTTGAGATATTCTTGTCAATCTCACTGTCCATGTATTGTTCCATTTTTCTGTAGTACAGTTTTGTCTTAAGACATGGAGCTTTCACTACTTTTATTTGGAGATCTTTCTGTAGATTCCTCTCGCTAATGCCATTGCTTGATATTTTGCCTAAAAGTTTTCTGTATTTAATCACTTTGTTCTTAGTTGTAATTCTGCTTAATAATAACTTCTCCTGATACAAAATATCCTTGACTAACATGTACTTTTGTTATCACATTCTTCAGCATTTATTTCTTATCCTAGCTATCATGTTTGGTTCTTCCTGTCCTGCATGACAGATCACTTCAGCTTAAGTATTTTTATGCTTTGGGACCTTTGGACTTTCATAAGTGAATCTTTCTCAACCCTTTGATAATTAGCCCAGTTTCCGGAGGAAACAAGGCTCATATGATCACACAGTCTATGTTACGCTTGCTAGCCTAGATTTTTGTGTGGTTAATGATCTTTCTCCACTCCCTTCTCTCTCAATAGCTTTTTAACTCTTAGCCAATTTCAACCCCATTGGACAGGAATTCCTGTACTTTTCAGGAAAGTAAACAGCCAGATGGGCAAAAGACCCCATTAGTGTTCCCACTGGCAGAAAGGCTGTAGTATGAGATCATTTCTTATTCAGCATCAGAGAAGCCACAGAGGAGATGCACAGGAAAAAGTACTCATTGGAATTTGCATATTGAAGATAGCAGAGAATCCAACCATGAAATCCAAATCCATAGCACTTAATGGTTTTACTTCTTGCAGAACTTCCTGCTTTTATTATTATTCCTCTTCCAATTCCTACGATATTTTCTTCATAATATGGAAGTGACATTTAACAGCCAATTCTGAGTTCACTAGCATGCCAGTTTACAAAGAAGAAATTCTAGTCCCTTTGCTCTGTTGCTCTCTTAGTATAGACAGCTGCAGCAGCCTTTTGTTACTTTGTCACTATGGAAACCCATGCCTAATTTGTTGTTCACTATCATACATAAGTCTTTTTCAGAGTGATTGCTTCCTTTCTTATGTTATATATGTGTTAGTTCCCTGTTGTACTTCAGTAACAGAGGTAGGTAATAGAACTGTGTTATGTAGCACAGCAGTGAGAGCCAGAATCTCTTCAAAATTACTTTTAGAAATTTATCATAAATTTATTCTATTTGATGCTTTTCCCTATATTACATTAGAATCAGTATTAATTTTCTTTCACTGGGAAACTAGTAATCAAACTCCTTTATAACTTGGACTTTCAACATCAGGCATGTCATGTTCTTAGTTAAATCTTTTTTTTTTTTTTTAGCAAGGAAAAATAGAAAAAGGTACCTAATGGTTTACATTTATGGGAAGAAGGAACCATTATATAATATGCCTCTGAGGTGTAAAATTTGGCCTTCTGGTCTCCCCATATGGTTTCTGACTTGCAAGTCAATTGGTCTCATAAGATCTGAACTGTGGATTCCTTTAGTCATTTGTTCAATGAATTCAATTAACGCTGATATTGGAATGAACAACAAAAAAACCCCACGACTGGCATATTCCATATAAGGACTGTAATCATGCTATGATTACGCTTACAATAACCATGAAAAGGAGAATGAAGAAAATAGGATTTTCTGTAGAACACCCATTCTGATGGGTAAAGCCACCAATTTCTCTAATTATACATGTATCACAGAGCTACTGTCTATTTCTGGACAATGTTCTTTATTGGGTAGGGTTTTTTTCCCATTAATTTTAACCATGGCCTCTACAACACTGTCTATGATTTTGCTAACCTTCTTTGTGAAACTGAAAACTGGATGAACAAATGTCACATCTAGTTTGCATTTCAAGTATTTGCAACAGACAGTGCTTCAGATGCACGATTGCTTCTAAGCTAGAATGTCATTAAAGGTGTTAGAAGCAGTGATTAATTTGATAACTAAGGAGAATAAAAATGTGTGTACATGTGATAAATTATAAAAAAAAAAAACTTGCAAGTATGCCTCAGTTGGAGGATTTTTACAGGTGAATATAGTAATTATGTCATTTTGGGGCCATACCTAGAAATTCTAGTTAAGGTGTGGGCAATCAATTTTCCAGATACAGTAGCCACACTAGTGAAAGATGATCTCTGTACTGGCAAATTTACTTCTGCTGAATTTGAGAAGAGATAAGAGCTGAATGCAGCAAAGTGATGAAAAGATTAAAATTATCTTTGAGGTTATTAATTACTGTAAAGAACAGCAACCATATTATACCAATGCACATTTAGGTTATACAATATATCTTGTATGTGTATGTATTCTGAACAGCTCTGCTGTCTGAATCATGTTCAGAAGTGATATTTTCACTGAGATTAAAAAAAGAATTTCCAACATAAGGGGTTTCCTAATAGTGCCAAATTTTGTTCAGTAAGTGTTGATAAATACATTAGGAGTTCTCCATCATAAAGATACTGACAAAACGTACTGAGAAGGATGGAGGAAAAAATTGGATATTTGATAACTAGGATTTGATCACTATCTATAGTTAGAAAGAAAACCAAGGTTAAAATCAAATAATCAAATGTTATTTACTTAGAAGGCATTCTCCCTGTTCTACTTCAGTTGCAGCTGGATTGAGAATAGAATACTGGCTGAAATTTTCTTGTTTTTCTTATGTGTTACTATGGAGCAGGGCATAAGATTACTTAATTTTCTTTAGAAGTTGAACAGGATGCCGAGTTAAGACAGCTAATGTATTTGAATATTATAGATTCACAGAGATCTTAGTTTATTCTTCAACTCCAAAATTTGTTGTTTTTTTTAAAGATAACAGTAACCAAAAAAAAAAGCTTGCAGCCTGTACAACCTTTATTTTTCATTGGGTTTTCAGTATATATTCATCACTGGCACTGGACTTCTTAGTTTTCTCAGGTCTCTATTACTGTCCTAAAACAACTTGGAGATCATTATTGGAGATGTTTCTTACATGTATATCTGCATGCCTTTAAAATATGAGACAGGCTATTTTGAGTGCATTTTGACATCTTTTATGTAACTGCATTTAGTACAGGGTAAGTAAACTACATTTTCATAAAACATATGCCATTCAGCCTGAGGGGGGGAAAAAAGAAATGACATAGCCAGACTCATGATGCACATTTTGTAAGAACTTACAGAACTGTAGCATATGATAATATGGATCCATTACATTCGTTATGAGAAGGACTTGAATTATCTGAAATGTGTATTAG
This sequence comes from Gallus gallus, assembly GCF_016699485.2. NCBI lineage: Eukaryota > Metazoa > Chordata > Aves > Galliformes > Phasianidae > Gallus > Gallus gallus. The sequence continues at coordinate 23,172,407 of NC_052539.1, read as the reverse complement.
TAAACATAATGGTTTATTCCAAAGGAGCCTCAGAACTTCTAAAAAGTAGTTTCACCGATGTTTTCATTAGAAAGTGTTTTAATATTGTACTAAGTTGAAAGTGCAAAGTGCTTAGGGTTAGAATACGTATAGTAGTAATTGAAGTAATTATTTACTGAAGAAGCCACGTGAAGTGTTATTTATGTAAGAAACAAAGCAGTGACATTTGAAATACATTGTACGTTCATCTCAACATTAAAAAAAGAAAATCAATTGAACATACCTCAGTTCTGAAGAAAAATACTTTTTCCATTTTTGAAACTTGTGCCTATGTTGGTCATGTATAAAATTAGATTCATAAGCGATGGTTATTCCAAGTTGGAATACTTTCAAGTATGCATAATTTTATTTTGGATCAATAATTTTGTTGTGCTTGTAATAGGCTGAGGGTACATGTGAAGCGTTAGTAAGTACAGTACGGTGTGCATCTCCATGAAATAATCCAAAGTTGTTGTGACGTGTCATCTTTTGAAAAGTAATGAATACACAGTTTAGGAAACGCAGACAATAATCAATGTTAGTAGAACAACTGCTGTCCAGACAAAATTTTCTCTCTTGGCATGACGGTGTTAAGTTCATAAACTTTTCGAGGTTTCACTAAGAAAATTTTAGATGCCAGTGTTTTCTAATCATTGCAAACATACTGTGTTTGAAATATTACCCTGGTTTATGCTTACAGAAGACTAATGGCCAGGTGTTTAATTTCCTATTATGATGGCATCTGTCACTCTGAATGTCAAAAATATCTTATAAGTGCCATAAACAAAATCAGCACTGTGTTGATCTTGATGTCAGTGATGTGACATGCTTATTTTCTTTCATTTTAAAAACTTTTTTTTATGATTAAATACCTCCTTTTTTTTTTCAGTTCCGGTGTTAATTTTCTTTCATGGAAATGTGTTTCAGTTCTATTTTTATAACTGGGAAGTGTTTACATCAGGATTGTCATTGCAATATTTCAAGGGGGCTTGTAAGAAAGATGGAGAGTAACTTATTACTAAGGCATGTAGTGATAGGACAGATGGTAACGGTTTTAAATTAAAAATGGTAGATATAGATTTGTTATACGGAAGAATTATTTTTTCATTATGACAGTGGTAAAATCCTGGAACAGGTTATTCAAAGAAGTTGTGTTTTGTTTTGGGAAATCATGAAAAATAGCAGTGTACTTCTATATTGACTCCCCCCCCTTCCAAAAGAGAATCACTGAGTATTTAGCACTTATTATGGTATCACCAACTGATTATAATGGTTGTGTATAGTTGCACTGGTGTAAGAGCTGGCCTTTAAGCCTTAAATAGCCAATGTCTGCTTATACACGTCTGCTCATGATGGCACTGATAATTTTTTTTGCAAATTGAGAAGCTCCATGGAAGCTTCTAATTTTCATACTAGTGCTACTGTGATGAACTGCAGCTCATTACTGTAAACTGATGGCAGCTGTTAATAGTATTACAGGCAGACACTTTTTATTTAAGGGAAACATTAGCCAGTAACTGGTAGATTTCTGACACAGTATTACATAAAGCTTCCTGTTAGGAAGGAGAGCAAAGAGAAATGGATTTGAACCCATTAGTATCAGAATTACGTGTCAAAAAGCTAGAGCAGAGTTCAATTTATTTCTGCAATAAAGTGTAAGCTAGAGATTGACTTGACAATTATTTTACCTTACATTGCTCTGGTTGTTCTGAGATGACTATTCCAACATCAAATCATCTTGTTTGGACATCTTTTACTAAATAACATGCTAGTCTAAATATGCATTATGTTATGTTGCAGCTAAAACTCAGAAGGCTTTTCAAGTAGAAATGAGTTTTTTATTACTGTTTTTACTAAAGAATGCATATACAGTGGAATGTATTCAGAATAGATTTAAAACAACTGCAAGTGTTTCTGTGAAATCTAGTGTTTGTTGCTGACTATAGTTCACATTGTCATTGAAAGGATAATCTTTCCGAAGCTTTTAGTAGGTTGGTATAAGCAATATAAATAATCTGCCCCCAAACTTTTGTTTTCTCTAAGCCTGTTACTGTATGAGATTATTGCTTCTGTTTGCTATTTTCCCTGATAATTTTCCGATGTAAATGATAACAAACGAGCCACTTTCTCACTATCATTTTTAAACGTGAGAAGAGCATTCTTATCAACATTATTGTGTATTTTATATATTTAGCCTCTAACACTGAAAAACGTGAGTTCAAACCCTTAAATGTACACATTATAAAGGGCTTTTCTTGGAATGACAAATCTGAGTGTATTTCTCTTGCAATGAAATGGTGATTCTCTACAGAATGCTTCTAGCTGTATAGAGTATTTTTTTTTTGTTTTGTGGAGGCTTGTTTAGTGTGCTCCTACTACCCTCTGGAAACTCATGTGAAGCTTCACACACAGGATTATTCTTTTTGTGCACTGAGGTATGGTTTCTCCTTGCAGGATTTACACACTTTAGTGCACGACCATCAGAAGTGATGCAGAAGAAGAATGTTGCTTACACTGCATCATCTTGTGTGTTTGTATTCTGTGTAGCTGTGTGGGCAAAACTAATCCCAGCACTGGAGGACTACAGAATATTGTGGGAGTTGCAGTAGGACATGTTTGCTCCTTAAAACTTGACACTGATATTGAGTTCCATATGTTAGATTAGAGTTGCCTCAATAGTCAGATTAAACAGAATATCCTTCCGGCAGGCGTGTGGAATGGCAATTCCATGGATTTGGAGTAGTCAGGATTCAACTACAATAGCTGTTCCCTGTGGGTTGTGTCCTCCCTATGGCTGCAGAAGGAGAAAACAAATTTATGTGAGGCAGAGGTTAATACAGCTTCCTACCTAAGTAAATTGTTATTTTATATGAATTCTAGCTGTTTTTATCACAAAAGTAATTTGAGTAATATATTTTATTGATTTAAAGTCTGCTAACTATAAAAGCCTACAGAAAGAGACTGTATGCATACAGGAAAAGAATATTTTGCCAAGAATATCTCATGCATAAATACAAATGAATATTTTAAATGTAAATGTTTGGCTAGATTATTCTTCAGAGACGCATATTGATTTTTGTTGTCACCCTTCAGTGAGATTTAGTGTAGATTACCAGGAAATCCTTTCCAAGCACATACTGAGGAAAAAAATATATATATTGTTAACAAATTAACTGTGTTTACTCCATCATCCCTACTGGAAGTGTCTTTCAGCTTTTAAAAAATTACTCATTTGATGCATATTGCATACAGGTCCGAACTGTGGTTGATGTGCTAGGAAGTAGGCTTTCCAATTCATAGCTCAGTGAAAACAAAGCTTTAATGTTTTTCATTTTTCTTTCTTGCTCTAGGTGTAGAGTTGTGGCTCTCTCACTGTAGCGGTAGAAATAATGTAGAAGTTTGTAGGTCAGACTATTGTAACATGCAATAATTTGGATCGTGTGGTATTGAAGGTCAAGTTCAGTACTTAAGTATGTTATATTCAATTCTCTAATAAACCTAACATTCAGAAATTTGAGTGTTTCATGGGTTTGATTATGGATTATAGTAATTTTACACTTTGGTGGTTAAATACATATAATGTTGAAGAAATAAGATACTTTTTCCATATTTTTTCTTTGTGATTTAGAAGTTAAAAAATATATTTGAACAATTTAGTTGGTCAGAAGAGAAACCAATATTTTTTCCCCCCGCAGTTTTATATAATTTTATACCTATCTATAAGAAAGTATCAACATTATCAGTCACTTCTAGTTTTTGGGTACTTACTAGAAGATTTGAGACTGAGGAAATATTCTTAGATCTTGGATAGAACTTTGCAAACTGCATCTAGCAATGCAGGGATTTCCCCCCTGTACTTCTGCGAAATTGGAAGTTTTAGATAAAGCCATTTGAATTAAAAAAATTGCAACTGCCTTGTTGCAAGGTTAAAATTATATTAACTTAATATTATCTTTCAACCCTTATTTCTGCTAGTTATGGCCATTTGTGTAGCTGGATTACTTAGTTTGGAAGTAATCCAGAGAATTATGTATAAGAAATGCAGTCATTCATATGTGAATGCAAGAGCTGTAAATATATGATGCAACCAGGTACAAGCAGTATCCCATATCAGAAAATGAGTAAGAAAACAGCTATAATAAGCAAATGCATTCTGTTGTAGGTCAGTTGTATTTTTATTGGTACCGATTGTGCAAGTAGAAATTAAAGTTACTTTAAAGCTTACGTAGCGTTTTTGTCTTGACAGTACTGTTAGCTTTAAGTGTTGAATTACTTGATATTTATTACCAATAATAAGTAATAAATATTATCAATAATAAGTAGCAAGAACATCTACAAATCCTAACAAATCATACGACAGCAGTGAAATGTAACAATTTTGGTTTTCATGACATTGCTATTGCTAACCTTCCTTCATTTTTGTGCAAATGGTTTCAAAACTATTAATGTCATGTCACTTAAGGGACTGTCAATGATGCAGGAGATGACACTGCAACATTCCTGTACATTACTGTATTGTAATAGGGTTAAATCAGATTTCCTATGCACCACATTGCTTATTCTATTGAATAACAAACGTTCAGACTTGCTAGCAAAATTCTGCTTCTGGTATTTCAAAGGAACACTGATGCTTGTAGTTATATAGGGGTAGTTGTAAAGTTACAAATATTAAAATTAGACATTTCTATGTTCTCAAAACATTTGGGAACATTTGGAATTTGGCTTTTATTATGATCTCTCTCAGATGTACTTGAGGAAACAAAGCAGAAAGACTTCAGGAAAAATATTAGTCTTTGTGGTAGAACTGGCTTTATAAAAAGTCAACCAAGCAGGGGCATTTTAACATAATTTTCTCCTGACTTAAAACAATCTGAATTTTATCACTTTATCAAACTGCATTCCTTTGCATGAAGTATGTGTAGAAGATGCTTCTGAATTTGCATTTTCATTAGATTTAGCATTCAGCACCTAATGCCATAAATTTGTTTTTGAAACTCTTTAATTCCCCTGAGTGTTCCAACATATTGAATGCTATTTGCTTTGTATTATGTTGGCAGCAAATCTGCAGTGAAAATGCTGTCAATATATATTCATAGCTAACATTGTTAACTAAAAGCAATATTGTTTTTCTATTGTAAGCTGTCACAAATGTTTGGCACCCTGTTGTGCAAGCCAAAAATGTGTCAAAGAAAGGAATGAACATTTCTGAAGAAAAGTGCAGTGATAGTGTCAAATTTTCTACATTAAAATACTTTGCTGTTTGTACAGACCTTTACATTACTATGAAACACAGTTTTTAAGAATTCTAAGGTTAGGATATTGTGAGAGCATGCATGCTGTTAGAGTTATTATGTGACATGATAGAAGCACAGTAAATGATATAGCTATTTCACTTTCCAGTGCAATACTAATCGAGCTGTAAATTGTTCTATTAAACAGATTATTTTATTAAAGATGTACTATTTATGGAAAATGAATGAAGCTTTAAAAATACATTCAGGTATAGCTTTTTTTTCTAGATTAAGTGTATAATTAACTGCAAAGTTTATAAATATTTCCATAGGAGTTATCCTTATCCTTGTGGAAGTTACACTGATTTGTTTATTTGAAGTTTTTTCCTCAAGCATTCATTCTCTTCTAAAGAAATTGGTATATTTTTGTACCTGCATGCACCTCTTGCCTAGGAACATCTCAGAACAAAGTACTTCTGTGGGTAGCAATAGGTGTAAGAGTAAAAAGTGTCTGTCTACCACACAAATAACGGTGGTAATGCTAATAAATAATAAATGACCAGAAGTTGAAATAAGACAAATTGAAATCTTTTGTGCAACTCTTACAAATATTTTAAGCCAGAGTACTTTTGACCTAGGCAATGTAAATTAAACTTTTAAGTAAGATAGCAAAAGAAGGTGCAATGAAGATGGCTTGCCATTAGGTATATTACAATTTTGATCAGTACAGAATTCAGTTAATAACAGGGAAGAACACTGAAAAATGAAAACTTCAGTCCTGTGTGTGTCTCACTGAAATATCAGAGCTTTACGAAGTTGCAAATTTTCTAGTATTCTCATCTGTCAGAGGTAACTTCTTTTCCGTATTTACTAAGGTGAAAAGATTAATCCACATCTATCCTCAAAGTCTCATTTTTGATACCTTTCATCAGTCCTAAGAAACCAGCGTCATATTTGGAATTTACTGAATTATAAGGTGAAGTATTTGGGAAATGTTTTTGAGAGAACCCTCACACATTGAATGCTCAGTGTAGTGTTTAAAAAAAATCCCTTACGTATTCTAGTCTGCTGTTCAAGTACAATCCTTGGTAAGTCTGGTTGACCACTACTTTACACCCAGCAATATGTTGGTAATACATACTAATGTGCACTGTCTTCTATAAACTGTCTTCTATAATATTGGCATGTATCCCAAGTACACTGATTTAGCTACAATGCTGCCAACAATAATTTAGTTATCCCTTTCAGCTGATTTTTACCATTCTGCTTTATAGTAATCTTCTCTGCTTTCTGTACTTACGCAGTTTACCTGGGGAATTTGTACCACAAGTGATTTCACAAAGTCTCTGTTCTGGAATCACGATTTTCACACATTCTCTGAGAATGACAAAATAACAAGAGTTTCCAATGACTTTGGTGAGATTAATAAAATATAATCAGCATGTTGGAAAACTGGCCATTTTATTTGCTTGCACAATCTTCTATACGTTCTCTAATGTACTTTCAAATATGATTGCAGGAAATTCAGAGCTTCCTGCAGTGATAATGGAACAATATGTGACAGTGGCATAATTGTGGTGTATGCAGCAAATATTTAAACATCAGGAGACATTTGAAGTAAATATCTTTTTTTCTGTTTTTCTTTTTAGCCTCCAGTAAAGAAAGTTATCTCCCAAACTGTTTAGAGCCCACCTTTCTGGGATCATGTTCCTATATTCATTTTGAGAAAACAATCACCCACCACCCATAACTTTAGTACTTCAAGAGAACATTCATCAGTAATAGCCTTTTCTGTTAAAATCTGTCTATACAATAGATGCATTAATGTGAGGCACAAATGAGAGAAACAGCAGAACATAAAGGCACATACTGATGGCTCCCTTTACAACTGGTGCCTGTAACTTAGTCCTACGAACTTCTATGAGAAAGACAATACTTTCACTTTCTGTGGAAAGTCATAGGCATTATCCACTTTTAACTTTTTTTTGTCCTGGTGTAATCTTGATGTGGGCTGAGGGGACAACTGTGTCCATGCAGGGAGATTCCCAGTAATTCCTAGAATGAGGTGACCATGTCAGTAAATGAGTCAGTAAATGCAAATGAGGATGGCCAACACAAATGAGGATGACAAAAATCAGAGCCATGAGCATGTGGCATTGTGTGAAGCTGGTAAAGTAAAATACACTGAGTGTGCCATCTCTAGTAATTTAGTTTTCTTTATTGTAACAGCCAGCATAGTATAACTTAGAGACAGAGAAGTAAAACCTGGGCTAATGCTTCACTTACAGATGTAGCATCCACTTCATAGACAAAGGAAGGAATAGTAGGTTCTGTTTTTTCACAAAAATAAGAATGTCATTAACAGTAAAAAAGACACCAATCTAAGATTAAGTAGGCTACAACTTTGCATAGCTACTTTCATTACTGTGTCAAGAATATAAAAAAAATGGAAAATATTTTCATTTTCAAGAACTATGCGGTATTTAGAAAGTGCAGTTAGTGCTGAGTGACTTTAGAAAATGGGAAGTAGATTTTTTTCAATCACTCAGCACCTTGGTTTATCATGTCTAATGAATATGCTTGTGTACTATGTTACTAAAGAGATTCTAACAGAAGCAAGCATTTCTGACTATCACATATTCTGTACAGTTTTAATTAGGTTACACCTTTTACCTGACTTTCCCACTAATGTCCAAATTATTGACTATGTTGAAAAATAGTGTTTTGTATCTTAGAATTTTCTCCGTCAAATGATGTCATTGCGTTCTTTGTATTTCTTATAGCTTCCATTGAAATGAATAGGAGCCATTACTTTTGGTGCAACCTACATGGATATTGTTCAGGACCATCTTCACCATTTTACTATTTTGTTAGATAAAATCTGGTGCTGCACCAAGAATGAAGATGTGTACAAAAAGCTATTGCGCACAAGTCTTTGTTTCTGTAGCTTGTCCACATGCATTTCTTTAAATATTTGTTCTTTGTCTATTACCCTTGAGAAAATAAAAGTATTTCTATTTTATACTGTTCAGTTTAGCCTTTATAAATGATGAAGGCTTGTTTCGTGTGTCCCTTTGGGGAAGTGATGGCACAGAAACGAGCAAGACACTTTTAAACTTTTTCTAGTAGTTAGATTTATGCTTACCTGCTGAGGTATTTATATGAAGTCTTCTCTGTGATGTGTTACCCTCTTTTTCTACTAGAAGGAATGACTCAGAATTCTCCCGTGGGTGGCTATTGCTGCAGTGGAGCACTAAGACTAAGAAATTAATAAAGTAAATAAGAAAGACAGTAAATATAGACCAAAGCATCCTCATTTACTGTTAGAAATCAGAGAGGAACAGTATTAAGGTACATAGATGAAACAAACCAGCACTTATCCACAGTGAAATCTATAAAATGTCTTCGATTGCTCAAGGGATCTTTAGATATAGCATTATTTTCTCTATCTTATGGATGACTTGACCACCTCCGCTATGAATTTTTCATGATTTTCCTGACCCAGCAGATCTTGCCTGTGGAGAGAGTAATATAGTATTGATTTGGGTGTTAGGTTTCTGCCTTTTTTTGCCACAACAGGATTTTTGTAGACTAGAAACCTCAATCCCTGATTACTCATTAGAGACTTGAACAACTTTTCTTAGATTTGGAATGTAAAAGGAGAATCACTTAGTTACGTTGTCATAGGTAGCCTTTGTAGTGGAATTTCATCTCATCTTGATAATTAGTGTTGTTATTATTAAACTTTCCTAATTGAATCGGCACTACTAGGCCTTCAGATTAAAAAGATATTGTTGTCTGTTTAACAATTAGTGTATTTGCAGCAGAATTATGCTGGTGATTGTGATTAGTTAGAAGCATACTGAAAAACAGTAGAATAAGTAGGGGGTCTGGTCCTCCTACATTCATCCTGGTATTGATGTCTTAGCGACTTATTTTCTGTGCCTGTCAGGCATATTAGAACACTGAAAAGAGGCCATGATGTTGCGATTTCTCATTTAAACTGTTTTTTTTTTTTTTTTTTTTTAAATAAAAAATCCATATCTTACATCCTCTGAAAACTTACTCTCAACATTGCCATGGAAACAAGATTTTTTTAAAAGGGACTTAACTGAAATTTAGCAGCAGTTTTTATTTCTTTGTGATTCATACTTCATAAAAATGCAAATGTCAGACTAATACATGTTCTACCTTAATATTTTATACTACCATTTAGCCTTAATTGGTCTAATGTTTTTCTTAATTAAATTTTGAGCATCTTTGAATGATTTTGAAATTGTACTGTGGACCTATCAAGCTTTAAATTTTGACTGTGTGGTACACATTTAAGATATTGTCGTAGAGGAAAATCAATCATTTCAACTTGTGCACAGGCACAACAAAAGATTTAGAATATCTAAAAAGCCTTTTGTCCTTCTGGGAATTGTCCTTCTGGGAAATTTCTTGTTCTTTGTAATCTTCATTTCTAGTGAAGTATCACACAGCAAAAACCATAATTTGTTTCTTTGTTTTTCACTTTATTCTGCCTATAATGGATTACGGGATAAATTTTGCTGTTCTCTTAAATAAAACTCTTATTCATAGATACCTTAAGAGGGGGTATTTTGATTATCCAAAGTCACAGCTTGTACTTTGGTATACCCTTGTATCAACAGGTGTAAGTATGCTACATAACCTGAACATTTTCATTAAAAATGAATATCAAGATCATTAGAGTGGGCAATCTGATTGGTCAAGACTGAAATGCAGTGTTCATATTGAAAGGCAAGCCTGTGTGTTTTTGCTTTCAGTGTGCTCCACTGAAAGAGTACTAAAGTACAGACTGAAAATGACTTTGAAATTGTTTAACTTTAGCTGACTTAAAAAGATAGAAAGGGAGAAATGCATTATGTCAGAAGATAGATGTAGCTGTATCTCATATTCCTAAAGGAATATACTGTTGCCTCTGAGTAAGGTGTACATAGTCCTTTAAAATAGTGCCACAAAATTGTTTTGAAATTTAATCATTTTGAAAATTTAGCTATCAGATGTTTTACTGCAATGTCTTTTTTTAAATGAAGAGGATTTTGGACTGCTGTTAATGATTCTGCTTGTTTGCAAAAAGTTAGGAAGCCAGCTACTTATTATTTTTATTTTATTTTTTTTTTTGCTATTACAGACTTAAATACTTATAGGAATCTTATGCAATACACTTTTTTTCAACACCATCATGGTATATTTAAATGATCACTATTTATGGAAGGTACTTACGTGGTATTGTAGCTATGCTAGTTCTTTGCTGGTGAAATAAGAATTGGTCCACTACTTCGGTAAGACAGCCATTTAAAGCCATCTTTTCTATGATGGTACACTCAGCTATGCAAACTTATGAGATTGTATCACTAGTAATAGAAATTAAAAAAAAATGAGGTTCACCAATGCACTCACTCAGAAATTGCTAGTGCTTATAGCTTCAGCAGTACTTATGGACAATAGATGCTACAACATTGAACTTTAAATAAACTACATTTTCTTTTTCATTGTATTTTAACATGTTTTGAACACGTCAACCAAGCAGAAGACTCATGTAAAATTATGTTTTACTGAAGAAAAGTGTAGTCACATATAAAATGCAGGAATATATGACAGTGTCTTCCTAACTGATGTAAATTTTATATTATGAAACTATCTCTAATTTACATCCTTTATCTTAGTTTAGATTTGCAAAACGCATACTCAAGATTTACAGACATTTGCATTTTCCTCTCTCTACAAACACCTTATTGGGATTATAAGGGTTATAGATGTATGCTGAATGATGAGAGTCAAACTGTATTTCAAGCTAAATTTTATGCTAATTTTCACTGAGATTAAGCAGCATTAAATATTTATAGTAACCTGCTGGGAAAGAGGTAAGTTTTCCCATCAGACAATGGTTGCATGAATTTGACCACTCAGTAGGGTCTGTGGAAAAATGTTTTAGATATATTTGTAATATTTAGTGCAAGCAAAAGATAAGTGCATTTATTCTGAAATTGTCCATAATTTAAATACATGAACACATCAAATAGATGTATCATCACTGTCTATACTACAACTGCATTTGAAAGCTCAGAAACATGTTGGTCAGGTTCCCAGGGCTGCCCACTCAGATTTAGATGAGTGTGTATAAAAGCTTTCTGTTGTAAACACAGCAAGTCCTACAGTCTGAGCAGTGTGTTTGCCCATTTTTACATGCTCAGCTTATGTACATCCTTTTTAGGATTAATGCTTGACATTCGAGACTGGTTGTAGTTACCATAGTAAAAGATAAAATTCTTCAATATTCAGGCACAAGTGTGGTAGAGAACCAAAATAAACATACTAAAAACTAATCAGACTTTTGTACTGAAACAAGCAAATAGTATTGCTCAGCAGTGTATCTACAGACACCGTTGCTTGCATATTAATATCACACCTAATTGACACCATTCCTATTTATGCTTTGAGTGTGGTACTACTTGCAACATTCAGTTTTCTTTTTTAAGTCATTGTTTTGGCTAAGTTGAGGCATGTTCTTCCAAGTTCCTGTTGTACTTAAGATACGTATTGGCAAACTTTTGTTTTGAAAGTAATTGATGTGAATGTGTTTAACAGTCTTGAGTTCCTCATCTTGTAGTCCCTGAATTAATAAAGAATATGTATTTGCCCATAAAAGAGTGAGTGATCAGACGCAGTGCTTGTTATCACATATAAAACTGGAAAGGAAAATAATTGTTTCACCTTCCTATTTCCTCATATTATGTGTGTTTGGTTAGTTGTACACAATATATTAACTTAAACAGTTTCATTTTCACTTTGCTTTTTAAGAACCACCTAAGGGGTAAAGAAAAGTTAATGACTAGATAGTGATTTCTTTCTGAAAGACTGAGTCACACTTCTAATTTTCACTGTGAGTAGCATCAGGGCAGAAAACACATTTCTGACAGGTTTTGGTAACTGCACGATATTCAGAAAAAAGTTCTCAACACAGAAAAACAGATCATTTTGACTTCAGGTGCTGGTGTGATTCCTATATGGAAGACAGTGGAACAGCTGTAAACAACAGGATATACAAAGATGTCTCCAATCTGTGGAGTTCTTAAAAAATAAAACAAAACAAATAGACACTGATGATGGCTACCATTTCTTTTGAAGTATGTATTACTATGTCAAAAATAGCATGGACATTATCCTAAAATTTACATTAGCAATTCAATGTTCTTTTTTTATTTTGATTAAAACTGTAAGGAAAACTACATGCAGTTCAACCAGCATGTTGCTTGATTATAATTGTTATTTTTGTGGGATTGTTTTTCTTGTCCCTAGAGAAATCCAGCATTAATGGGTTTGGGTATCCAGGCCTGTTTGAATAGGCTTATTGAGCGGTAAACAGTTGCTTTGCCTCAGTGAGGGATTCCACTTGCCAACAGCAGTACATATAGGAGAATAATTCTGCACTTCTTTGCAGTAATGTTGTGTTGCTGCAGAATAAAAAAAAAAAAAAAAAAAAAATTATTTGATTGTAGACTGTTTTGATAGACATCAATAAAAAGAGCTGTAACTGTGGAGAAGAATGCCATATCAATTCATGCTAAGCTGATTCAAGTTAAATGGAATGGTAAACAGGAAGTGGTGCAAGAGAAGATTTTGATTTTAAAAGGTTAAAATTTAAGAAAGTAGGGAAAGTAGGACATAGTGAGAACTTAGTGGTCAGTGGTTGGTCATCCTTTGACTGTTTTGCCTCCTGCTTCTCATACACAGTAGTAACACAATAATGGATGTGAAAGGAACTTCTAACTTAGTTCAGTGCTTTGTTCTATAAATGTTGAACATGTGTCGATGAACGTCAGTGGGTGCCAATTTTCTGCGTGGAAGAATTCATTGCCATACCTTTGTTTCATATGCATTTCCATGTCAGACTTACCCTCTGCTGCTATCTGTCGCATGACAACAAAATGGAATATTGTTGAGAACATTCAATCTCTACTGTCATACCACCAACATCTGCCTCTGATGTCTGATGGTGACCAAACAGTGAATATAAGCACAGTGAAGTGGTGTGTTTCAGTACTGGTGACAGTGATGTGAAAGACAAGCTATGTTCTGGATGGCCATGCACAACTGTCCCACCTGAAAATGAAGAGTGACTTGATCAGCCCATCTCTGTTCATTTGCTTGTGGTGGTGACTATGTTGAAAAATAAGATTTTGTAGCTGAGACTTTGCTCTATCAAATAGTGCTATTGTGCTCTTTGTATCTCTTGTAGTTAACAGAGAAAGAAATAGTAGTCATTACTTTCAGAACATCCTATGTATTCCTATACATGCTGATAGCGTCAAATCATTTTAACATTTAGTTTTTAGTGGAAGTAGCAAATAAACTTACAGTGACTTGTATTTCTAAATGCTGCAGTAATTAAAGGAAGTACCACAATAATGAAAACAAGACATGTTGCACCAAAAAAAGGGGAAGACTATATCTGAAAACAATACATTTTATTTTGTAAGTGCTGTTATAGTCACATGAATGTGCTAGTTCAGGTTTCTATGTGTGCTTTTAAAGGTTCACTTAAAATAGTAGATGTAGATTTTTAGTTTCTTAAGCTAGTTTAGAGCACTAGAATTCTACTTGAAGGGAGAAGTGCAGAGTCAGGACTGTACTTTAGCATGATCAATACATTCATTCTTCCATTAATATCAACTCTGGTCTGAATAATATGAGATCTAAATAAAATATTAATGCACATAATTTGTGACCTCATATTTTCCTTGGGTAGCCCCAGAGCAATAAAGTATTGGTACAAATAAAGCTGCAAGCGTGGCTGCCACAGAAGTATAGTTTCAGATTAGTATTGAGCAGGAGCTGTGTCAAATACGGGAAATCTGTGGAACATGTTTCTTTTCTCATAATACTAGTTTTAGTTGATGTTTTTCTGTGTGAATCCCGAGACCACACAAACACGTTATAACCAGTAACAGTTATTTATAATCTTCCACTACAATTCCTGGGAGTCTCACTTTTCAAACTGCAGTGCACTGCAGTCCAGTAATACCATTTTGTTTGTTCAGAATGGTGATCTGAGTAACTCTAAAAGGCTGAGCATAATAGTATTGTAACAACTACTGGCATTTTCCATTTACTCGTTAGTCAGCTAGTCGGGGATTGATAACTCAAATATTATAAGTCAAGGATGAATATTGTATCAGATGCGTGAATAGAAAATATAAATAGATAATGAAGTACTTGTTTAGCAGTCTAATAATGCCAGTGAACAATTACATTTAATGACATACTACAAAAAAATAAGATAGCACTGTATGAAGACTGGTCTTTCTGCCTGTCCTGCGATCTTGAAGTCTATATTACTTCAAGATAAATCAAAGAGTGTTAAAAGATAGAAAACTTGTGAATATGCTGCCTGATAATGTAGTATAATGCCTTACGTGTCTATATGCTGGAGTTGGGAAAGGGTCTATCAAAAATGTGCTAAAGGGAAAAACCTAACTGTGTGAAATGGTTGGTTAAATTTCCTCCTGTTTTCTATAAATGTTGTTATGTATGTGGCTATAATTTACTTGACCTTTAAGATTTCTTAGAATAGTAATAACTAAAGATAGGAAAGAAATATTAGCTGTTTTTTTGAGAGCCAATGGAAATTACCACCTAATCAGAAGAGAAAAAACTCTAGTTCATGCATCAGCAAGTCTAAATTTGATAGTAACATTTAATATTCTTTGCCATACTGAGACATTATGTATTTGTGGTCTCACTCACCCTGTCATCTTCTGGGATTGAAACTGTTTTTTTTTGACAGCTTAAAATTTTTTTTTTCTTTCCTCCCCCCCTTGGTGGTGGTCAGAAATTCTACAAATCTATGTTATAAAGGAAAATACTCATTATTTTTGCTTTACATTCAGTGGTAAAAAATAGATTTTATAGAACGAAGAATAGAACGAAGGTAAGAGAACCCCCCTTGGTAAATATACTACAAATATTTATAAAACAGGGGAACAAAGATTAAGGAGGCTGTATATATGACAGAAAGGAAACGTGAGCCAGTATGCAACAGTGGTCTAGTCAACAATTGTACCTGGAACCATTTTATTCCAGTTGTAATGATCAGACAAAAGTAACAACAACAACAATAACAAAAGTGATTTAATAACATAAATTATTCATACAAAATTTTATATAGGTGTAAAGCAACATATGTACTGTAGTACATAGAAATATGAAATATGAAAATAGAAAACATAATTTCCAGTATGTCAAATGTAAAAAGTGAAACTACTGTAGAGGACAGGCATAGAATGAAAAATTACTGAGCATACATAAATGAAAAATAATTACAACCAAGATGAAACTGATCAGTGAAGTACTGCCAAGTTTGGTGATAAGTATAATTTTATTTGACAATTTTCTAAATGATATGGAGGAGTAATAGACCTTGAATTACAGTCTTACATTGTACTAAACTAGAAAATGCTGTGTGTTAATGAGGACGATAATACTTCAAAGGTACTGAAAGGTTTTAGAAATATAAATATATTTTATAAATATTATAAAGTGAAAGAGTTTGAAAATAGGAATCCCTAGAAAGAAAATTAAGCCATAAATGATATGTTGGTCATATATCCGAAAACTGGAAAATGGAGATTTTACTAATCTAATTTGACTACTATTGACTTGGATAGGGAAAATATATTCTGTTAAAAAGCCTTAGAAGAGAAGGGTATGTTATTTGGCAAGACTGCAATCCTTTCAAAACTCTTCATCCGTTTAAATAAACAATATTTCCTGAAATGTAAAAAATGTTTACTTTAGATAGATCTCATTGTGTTTTATGAGGTAGATTAATAGAATGCATTAGACATAGCAGAGTAAATTTTTCTCTAAATTTGAGTGATTTTATTTACAAAAATATGTTTCCAGATACTAATACTAGCTCATCTTTCTGGAGTGTTTCTGCACGTTCTGTAGAGATTTGTACCTTGATTAATTTTAAAATGAGCAAGTAAGTCTAGGTAAACAGCACAAAGTTGTGAAGTGTGAGTATCTTTCTTGGATTCTCTTTGCAGACTACTGCATTAAAAATAGACATGAACTTTATATCTGCAAATATATTGATATACTAAATTTTGCAGAGTACAGGCTGATTTTGGTTTCGCAGACTTTTAAATAATAATGCCTTCATGCATGAACTTTTCAAATTTTTCTCTTAGAAGGATGGAGAGAGTAGGCAGATTACAGGATGGCATTGTAGAATCCTGCAAGGTTATTGTGATGAGATATAAATTCAGTTTTTTCATGAAATGAAGTGATTTTTGAAGCTTGAATATCAGTCCTACGTTACAAAAGTAATCAACTAGGGAATATTTATTAATTAAAATAAATTTAAAAGAAACATAGCTGAAAGCTGGAATAACATCAAATTGCATACTGCTCTTTAATATACTCACTTAAAATACAGTGCTACATTCTGTTTAACAAATATTATTATCTTCCTTTATTATTCTGGACATGCTTCTCTAAATGTTTTGTTTTAACAAAAAATTTTCTCATACCTCTGTCTCTTATTTTCTTGCATTTTATTGCTTTTATATTTATTACAATTATCACTTGCAAAAGTGTTACACTTTTAAATTCAGCATGCACATTGCAGTGCACTTGCTTTACCTTCTCACTTTACTTGTGGTCAGGCGTCTTTTTTGTCTACCTGTCATATGAAAAAAGTTGTAACTACTGTTTTTTTTTCCAGAGGGGCACTGCAGAAAAACGCGTTGTACAGTAATACAGAGCTCTATTTGTTGTTCAGTAAACAAAAATTTCAGCCACAGGAAACCATTCAAACAAAGCATGTAATTCACATCCCAGGTCTTTCTTTAAATAGAAATTCAGTGACAGAGTTTTCTCTGGCTTGTTTGAGGATATTTAAGTTTCCTTTTATTGGCATTAGGAAGAAATTCAGACCAGCAATTCAGTGGTTTCTTCATTGGAACATAGTTTTTATCTGCTTCTGATGTTTGGCATTTTCATTAGTACTTTTACCATAATTGTATTGTGCCAATGAAATTTCAACAATAATATGAAGATGGGAAGCATTGTCATTAAAGATGAGGATCAGATTTGATGAAGATAGAGGATCATGTAAAATTTAAGCAGTTGAAATAAGGTATGACAACACGCCCTGAAAGATTTAGTGGTTAATAAAATGAAATTTTGTTGTAAAATGGAAGCTGTTAATTGCTAAACACAAAACATGAGAAATTGTTGTGTATATTAGCTGATTAGCTGTGACTGTGAGGCATCAATAGTGTCATTATGAGAGGCATCAGCAAGGCCTATTGTCTTCAATTCTGGTTGCTGTTGCTGAAAAGGAGTTCAAAGATTAACCAGTGCAGAGAAAGGTTACTACAATTATAGATAAGTGCAGAGCTATCTTACAAGAAATGACCAACCCTTCCTTTACCTAATATCTGTTAATTGTGAAGAAATTGTCCCAGTTGCTGAATAAGTTGTTTTAGCTGTTAATTATCTCCATTAACAGAATGTTGTTTCTTGTGTATTTGTCTAGTTGCAGTTTCTAACCATTGGGTATCATTATGTCTTTTTCTGTTGGAGAAAATTGCTGTCTATAACTGTCTGGCATTTTCTACAGAACTTCAGCTGCAACACAGTCTGTTTTAATCAAAATTAAATTGTTTCCATCTCTTTTAATTCCTTTATCAACTGTTTTAGTTGTTTGAAGGAAGATGAACTTCCTGCTTATAGTGTACTTTCACAATTCCAGATAAATTCCAGTCTCTAAATAAGAAATGTGGATGTACATGTGCATTTCTGTCTTTGGAAAATAGAAATGTTTACTTTCATGTAGCTGGATGTCTTTACTGACTCCTTAATCTTCTAGCAGCCAGCATGCTCTTATAACATAAAAAAAAAAAAAAAAAAAATTCTCATGGCCTCAAAGTTTTGGACAATACTTATATGCGATGACCTTATACTTAAAGGAAGAAGGGGAAACACTTATATTACCATTTACATGTTAAGTATGTTTATGGATATCTATATAGTGTTTCCCACCAAATGGCACTAAAGTTATCATTGCTTAGTGAATTGGGATTTTAGAACTGCAAGGCTATTCATTCCAAAGCAGTTTTTGTGAATTCTTTTATGTGCCAGCTCATATTGGTAAATCAGTAGATGATTCTTTAATTAGTAATGCCAGCAGGACTGCAGATGGAGACATTATTTGGTGAAGGTGCAAATGAAGTCAAGATTCTGATCTCTAGTGTACATTAAATCTTCTGGGATGCTTTTCATAGATAAGTGTTGGCTATATATATACACTAGATTGCATTTTGGTCTTTGTTTCTTATCTTCTTATTTCCATCTTACTGTGGTTAGATAACGTCAGTTGTATTTCATCTGCAAACTATACGTTCGTAATTGTATATAAAGACAATTTTAATGTTAAACTCAAAATATATATCAGCCAAACAGACTTATGAAACAATTGGAGCTTAATTTTCTGAAGCTTAATTAGGTTTCCGTGTTTCACAGCCTACAGTTACATCCTGTAGTATTTTCCTAGAGTCAGAAGATAGTTTTGAACAGGACAATGGAAGATGAAAAAATTCAATCATTTCTTTGTAATTCTCTCACAGTTCTTGTCTGAGTAAAGCTGATATGTATAAAATGCAAAGTTACAGAAGTTTTGTTACTAAAACAGCTGGAAAAATAAGAAAAAATGCAATTTTCAACAAAAACAATGTTCTCTTTTCATATTGTCATTTAATACAAAATATACTCAGTGCACAGTGAAAGACCAGAAAATTTACTCTTTGAGTAGGTTTTATTTCATTCCTTTAACTTCATTAACAACAAATTCTTTTAAAATTTTGGTGTAGTCTCTGGAGATTACCACAGCACCTTTTCACTCAGTAACAGAAAGTCTCCCATGTAAATACAATAATTACAAATTCCAGGGCTGTGTCACCAGCAGAGACTGGTGTATAGCTGGTACATATACTTAAAACAATGAGGAAGTGTGCTTTAAATAATTTTGGATTGAAATATGTGCTGTAAGAATTACTAGCAGAACAAGAGCTATTTCTGTTTATTTATACATACCAGTCATAAAAATGTCATCTGTAGAAAGGCAGTTTAGAATATGTAACTAGTCTACATATTGCAGGAGGTTGATAAAATTGCTACCTCAATTACAAACAGGCATACGTATGGAAGTAGAAATAGAGCTTTCTTTCATAACTTCACTAAATGTGTTCAACACTGAAGCTGAAAACACTTTAGCTAACAGAAACAGCAGGTCGCATGCTCTATTCTGTTTAGGCCGGTGTCTGTTAGAAGTCATAGATATAGAGCCAATGCCAGGCTATCTAGCATTTGTAGGACAGGAAATTCCACAATTCAGGAGTTCAGGATGTTTTTTTTCTTTCTTTCCTTCCCCCATGTCTTCCTGCCTTTCTTCCTTGTTGCCTGCCTTCCTGCTGCCTTCCTTCCTTGTTTTCCTTTTCCCTCTTTCTTCCTTTCTCTCTTTCTCTTCCTCTTTCCTTCTTTTCCTTTCTTTCTTCCCCTTTTCTTGTTTTTGTTCCCATATATTTTAATCTGTCTGTTGTCTTGTCCTATTTCCAAGGACATTTGATTCCAAAGATAACTTTAAACAAACGCCGAAGAGAGTTAACAATATTTATTGACTTCTGCCTGCCAGGAAGTCTTATGGTTATGTGAATTTACTTCCAAAATGTCTAGGTGATCAGGCTTAATCATCACTAGACAACAGAAAATTTAGAATTGCTGAAAACTCGGTCCTTCTACATATCTAGAAATAAAGTGTGCAAGGAAATATTTAAAAAGCCCAGTACATCCACAGTGAAGGAATCTTTTAGCTGAATGCTAGAGGAGGATGGCATCAGGATAAACTAGAGGGGTATTCCAGTGTCACATGGTGCTGAGGATCAAGCTCAGAGGTGCTACCTCTCACACTGCGATCAGAGGAGAGAAAAATAAAGCACATGAGTCGTATCTTGTTTGGTCTCCTATGACATAAGGAGTTATTCAGCATTTTTGTAATTACTGCAAGAAAATATTTTTATTTTTTATAATCAAGATTGGACACTACATACAGTTCAATAAAATAGGTCAACATAATGGGTTGCTTCTGAAGAAGCTGGTTTGTTTATTACTTGAATTATTTAAACCTCTTTTTTTTTCTCCCAGCCTAGCTGTTGTCATTGTGGATGCCTCTTCCTTGGAGCTTTTCTAGTCAGGTTGGGTGGGATCTTGTGCAAAATGACCTGGTGTAAGGCATCCTTGCCATAGGCAGAGAGGTTAAAAATAGATGGTCTTTAACAGTCCCTTCCTACTCAAAGCATTCTACGATTCTGTAGTTCTGTCACCTGGAGTAATGCAGATGTTACTGCAGAGTAATTCTGAGTCGAGGACAATTAGAGCCATCCATAACTGACAGAAAAAAAATAAGGAAATCACAGTTAGTGAACCTCTCAGATGTTTTGTTTGAAACATCAGAAAATGACTTTTTAAAATTTCTTCAGATAGTACTTTACTGACAATATAGTCATAAGACTGAAGATTACATATACTTGTCATAATTAATTTGTTAAAGGAAGGGGCGAAAAAAATACATATTACTCCAAATTAATTATTTCTGATGTAGTCCGGAAATGCATTTTCTCTTTAAATAAGCCTTTTTTGTTATTTGTTAGTTTGCTCTTTTGTCTTCACAGTTGATTCTGTTTCATTTTCATTTTTCCTCCTCCAAGCACAGCTGAGCTCTTTTACCTTTCTGACCTGGTCAAGCAACTGTGTCCTGGTCTATTTACCAGCTAAGTGAGACTCAAGGGTATTTGAATTCAATTTGGGTCCATCTTTATTCCAACAACAATGTTGCTAAGTTAATATCATTATAGATTGCTATGATACTGAATAAGGACACAGTATGGCTAATAGATGTTTTTGGTGTGTGTGTGTGTATGTGGCCAAAGAAACTAGTGCATGGTTATAACTGATACTCAAAGATGGTACTGACATACTGTAAATTCCAAACGCTGTTTCATATTCTGCAAAATGCTCTTTCGACTGTTCTTTTTCAAAGTTGATTCCCTGTAAGAGAAGTTTTGTGTTGTTTTTTTTTTTAATGATTCATTTAAGCTTGACACATCTTAGTGAATGTTGAAACACTGGGGACAATATTTTTCCCCATTTGCTTTCTTACCAGGCAACAGCTTGTCTCTTAAGAGGAAAGATTCCCCACAGTAAAAGCAATGTGGTTCTTTTTGTTTAATAAAAGAGAGATAATATTAGAATGCTTTTTAAGTTTTTCTTACAGTAAAGACATAGATGGCTTAACTTTGTATAAAACAATTCTGAAGTGAAGTAACTGTGAAATCCAACAGAAGCTGAGGTATAAATTCAACAGCAAAGTCTGTATAGTTTTGAAAAAGAATATTTTGTAAGTTTTATGGATAGAGAAGAAACAGTAAATGCTGTTTAATCCTGATTTATCCAGACTCTTGTCTCTTTTATTACTAATATTATTAGTAACAAAATGAGGAAGTAAGATGTAGATGGAATTACATTATGAGTGATAGGGTTTTGCTTTGAAAGCTATCTAGAGGGTGGTTTTTAATGGTTCACAGTCAAAACTGAAGAGAGTATTGAGTGGGACTCTGTTGTGTTCTGTTGCTTCTGTTAGAATTCCTCATTAGGCTTTGATGACAGAATTAAACTTTTAGTTACCAACAGCATTCTGGAAAAGATAATTAGTACACTGAGATACAAAAATTGAATTCAAAATAATCTGACAGCTGGAGAGGGGAAACAGCATCCTTCAGTGTAGAAGCAGAATCATAATCTACAAAGCATGTGGAGTAAATTTTTAACTGCATAGCATGAGAAAGGCCAAAGTGTATCTAATTTTGCATACTTCCCTTGAAGGAAACTGTGGACTGACTAAACACAGCTGAAAGAAAGCAAAGAGACTGATCAGAAATTGTGATTGAAATAGTGACTTACAGACTTAACCTGAGATTTCAGAAGAGTTATTAGGTGAAGGTGTCTAACTATGACGGAAGTGAACCACTTGCCTGGGGAAGTTATGAGGTGTCCATCATTATGTATCCTTAACATAGATTAAACAAAAAGTTGCATACAGTGGCAAAGATAGACCTGCTGCTTCTGTGTGTTTGAGGGATGCAGCAAACAACATCTGAAATCATTTGCTTTAGAACAATGCTTATTTTCTTGGTAAATCAAACTTTAATTCATGTTATATTCATGCTAGCAGGAAAACAGCAGAATCTTGATTTACATCTTGATTACCTCCTTTACCTTCTCATTACCTAGGGGAAATTAAGTAGTTTGCATTAAAATTGGCTTGCATATAGAACAATGTAAAATATTCACTATGAAATATGTACAAACTGCATAGTGCAACCATTCTTGCATTCAAATTAGCAGTTTCACACACTGATGTTGACAAATGATAATCATAGGGATTTGTATGTAAACCTTAATTCACATATGGAAGCCTGATTTATGCAAGTACTTGAATAAAACTACTTGCTTTTATGATAACAAATAAGTTTCAGAGTTAAGGTATTAATTAATTGTTTTGGGGTCAGTCCTGTGAAGTTGCAAACTGGGGCCCGTTGACCGTGTTGACCGTGTCCAGCAGCAGTGAAAGTCTCCTTGTATTGCAAATGAGGAGTATGTTTTACTGGATGCTTTACTGTATGAAGGCCTGAATATGCATCATCCTGGTTTGCTGAGTCTTATTTAATCAAAAGATTCCTTTGTTATGTTCTAAAGTGGAAAATCATGAGGTGTGTTACAACTTGATATAAAACATGTCAATACCTTGAAAAAACGGTGTGGGCCCATAACATTATTCTGTAGAGAGAAGTTGAAAATAAGGAAGTTCTCTGCCCAGATTATATCTTCACTATTGTTATATCCATGGGTTATCAATACTGTTAACTCAGCTTCATCTGTTAGAAAAGACAAAAGTACATTATATATATTTAAAATATGTATTTGTGTAAAATACTACATGAATTATTGATATTGTTATTAATCTTTCTTACCTTTTATTACTCTTTCTAATTATTTTTTCCCCAAAACAAACATCTCCAGTTTAGAATACACCTAAATTCTGTATTTCGTGTGAAATATAGTAACTTAATGAAAGTCAGCTGAAAAAATATTTGTATTTGTTGCACACAGGGTAAAAACCAAAGATCTAAATTAAGTCTGTTGGCAGAAAGATAAAGTTTGTGTACATACATGTATATCTATTGATTTAAATGGGTCTTGCTGCCATGGCATTACAAATGGGACTGTCAGTATAGCAGCAGAGTACATCAGCAGTATCAGGACAGGAGACTTGGACAAAATTCTTAATGGACAAATCTTATTTAAGAGCTAATGTAACTCACTTTTCTTTTACTCTTAAATAAGAAAAACTACAATTTTGAGGTAAATATGATATTTTTAACTGTCACTAAAAATGAATCCAATCTGGGGAGTACTCTATCTTGAGTAAGCATGTTGCTATTCCATACAGTTTTCTTAAAAATGTCTTTTGGGGGGAATCTTTGCCAAATGGATGTGTTCTACTTATATTAAAGTCGATGAGAAATGTACTTGCCTAGATTATAATCTGTGCCTTTGCTCCTTTGGTCTCTGTTTCTTATGCTCATTTCTTTCTCTCTGTTTTCAGCACTCATCTTTCTTCAATCAGTCCTTCTAGCTTCAACCTAACTCTTTCCCTTCACTTTAAATCTTCATAGTTGTCTCTTCTTTTCCACTGTTATCAGGTCATACAGCTTTTTATGTTGCAGTGACGTAAGATCTAATTGCTTTCTATTTAAAAGAAAAAGGGAAAAAGAAAAAAAAAAGAATCAAACGCCACTAGCCATATATATATTTTTTCTTTGTTTTTAAAACAGAAACTGTTGTGTTTTTAGGCATACGATAAACATAGTTTTCTTAGGCATAATGCTAAGTACTCAGGGCTGTACTTGAACTATTTTTGTGAACCAGGTTTTGATCTTCAGATTTTTTTTGTTTAAAAATGGGGTTTTATTCTCAGTTCATGAGATGGGAAGTGTTAAACTACACTTGTCCTTGATTCAGTTTGCTGCTTCTTCATGGTCCAAATTGCCCTTCATGCAGAGCTGAGCTTGTAATATGTACTCTAGATGCTGAGTAAATGCTTTTGCTGGCTGTCCCTGGCTAACTTACTCAGCCAGTCTGAGTCACCTTCAAAACATCAAGATTATGTGTACATGCACTGCAATAAATAACCACCTGCACCGAGGTAATGCAAATTGAATTTGTTGAAATATGGCCTATTATATTAAAATTTATGTTTCTATTATAATTTTTATTGTATGAAACAAATTTGTCCTGTATAAAATTACTGAGGAATAAGACCTGTATCTACACACAGGAAAGCTTATCTTTTCTTGTGAACTATTTAATAATAGAAGATATGTACATGGCAAGAATCTAAGTGACTTTTTTATTTTTTGCATCCTCTTAAAAAATTCATAGCTGGATTTTGTCATTCTTAAAACAGGTCAAATGACTTAGTCACAAAGTACTCATGTATGTACTCTGAATGTATATGATTAGAGAGTTGGTTTCTTTTTGTACTTGAACCAGTTATTTTCTAAATAATGTCAATAGATCAGAAATAGACCTAAAACACACTCATTAAAGGAACTTCAAGACAAAACTCACTGTAGGGTTTTTTTAATTCTGAATCCATAGAAAAGATAAAGATATGTTGAGAAGAGGGGGATTTTGTATTACACTGTTCAGAAGCTGACGTACCTCCAGCTTTTACTGGACTGAAACAAGTTACTTAGTGAACCGTGTAATTTTTCTGAATGAGAGAAATAAACATTATAGAAGAAAATTTGAAATCAATTGGTAAATATGCAGGTACTACATCAGCCTTATTTCATGTTAATTCAGCTTTATTGAATTCATATCACTATCCATAAAAGCTGCCTCTGCTGTTCAAAGTAATATCCAGTATATCTCAATTAACAATGTTTTAACCTTTCATCCAAGTTGGCAAACAGAGTGAAGCTACATCATTTAACTATAAAAAATGGAAATAAAAGCCTAAGAACAAAAAGAGAAGTTAAAAGTATTTTTATTTCTGATCATTGAAAAATTATAAGCAGAACAGACAAAATAACTTTAAACCATGAACATTCCTAAGCCTGACAGTATAGACAGTATTTTTGTTTGGTTTTAGATATTTGAACTAGATTTACAAAAACTGCAAGAGTTTAAAAAGGGTTAGTATAGCACTAGGCCATACCTGGTTCTAGGTTCTATAGCCTGCTTAGGCCTAACAGAGAAACATTACATCTGAAGAGGATGCATCTGTCTATTCCAGCAGACAAATGGGAATCTTGATTGAGTCTATTCTGGCCAGCCTTCTGTGGGTTACTTTGCATTAATAGTCTGCACTTGCTGGCCACTGCAAGGAATTATGATCTAAGCATTTATTGCTGTAATTGTGACGATATTTCCAATTTATTTAAAATTCAAATTCAAACTGAATTTGTTTAGTTTGTAAAATGTATCTTTCTCCTAGCATAGTTCATAGAAAACTAGGGCTAAGTATAACAATTGCCACTCACATTTTCGGTCCTTTAGTTGTAAATTTTAATTATTGGGATGGGAATGGGGCGCTAGCTCTTTGGAATTCAACTCTTTTATTTTCTATATTCTGTGAGCTAATCAGTTTAATACCGAGGTGTTATTTTTTATTAATTGCTCTTGGCTTGTGTTAAACCTTATCAGCTATATGTGGCACTATTTTTTTTTTTTATTCCATGTAAAGGCTTTGTGCTTCTACTTTTTGTAAGTAAAGAAATCTTTGAGGTTCCAATAGCATGTCTCACAAATGCCTATTGTTGTGAATTTAAACTGTTTTATTTTTCAATTTTTTGTCAAATGTAACCCTAGTACTGAGTTTTTAGTTCTTCGCGTTCTCAAAATACGTTATAAATCATATAGGATGGGTGATGTTTCTGAGATAGTGTTGCTATTAATACCTTCACTCTTGAATCCCAAATTTTGTTTCAGATTTTTTTTCTGGTGCAATCTGAATATGACGCTTTTTCTCCTTTACTCACTAATAGAAATGGTGGCTGTCATGAATGGAAGGACCATATGCTGCTTTGAAAAAGCAGCAGGGGCCATAGAGGCAGTTTATAAATGATCTGAGTAAGAAATGAACAGAGACCAATTAAGCTAGTTAGGAGGCCAAAGGTTTTGGGAAGCGAGGATGCTAAATTTGATTCCCTTCAAAAATAAAGATAGAACTAAAAATTACTAAAAAAATGTTTCTGTCTTTTCCCTAATAATTCCTTCATTGAGTAAAGTATGGTTTTATTTCTTCTTCTGGTTTTTTTTTTTTTTTTTTTTTTTTTTTTTTTTAATGTGGAACAACGAGTTCTACATTGGAAGTCGTTGAATGTAAGTGAAATTACCAGGGCAGAAGTAGTGGCCACTCACAATGGGTCTTTTGTCACTGAAGGAAGTCTGTGCATTAAAGAATGCATGCACAATTACCACATTAATCAGGCTGGTCAAAACAGGTGATCCAGTGAATGTCTTTGTGCCCACTGCCTTTTAATGCTATTCACCCATGTATCTATTATAACTATTCATTTAACACCCCAGGTGTGCTAAGTGCTTTGCAGATAACCTGAAGATGAAGCTTCCTTTCTTAAAGAACTTAAATTCAGAATATCCAGAATACAGATTGGATGGTAATAAATGCAGGAAAAATTTGAGTGATTCTTTTGCCATACTTCTGTTAATTTCCTGATTCTTATTTAGTGTTTGAGAGCTATTTTGGGAATATGTTTTAGTCTTTTTCAGGTCTCTGGAAAGCATCCAATTAGTTAGAGAAGAGGAAATAGCCAACCAAGGGTTTCCAGATGTAAAAGGCAAAACGAAAGTGTGCTACAGAAGGGAGCTAAGGGACAATTTGAATGCAAAAAGCGGGCAGATTAAGACACAAATGTTTTATTATAGTTACTATTATATATTTCATAAATGCTAAAAAAAAAAAAAAAAAAAAAAAACACTACCCAAAAAGTGAGTTCAGTATTCTATCTATATTAATTACATAGAGAAGAACAGGAGAGACATTGTGCTGACTTAAATGTGTGGGGAAAATTCATATTTGCAGTTATGAAGACATTTATTACAGTAAATTTAATCTTTAGGAAAGAAAATACTAAGGAACATGTGAGTACTCTTAGACAACCTTAGATGTTAAAACAGCATGGATATATTTAAAAAGAAAGGTTGCACAGATAACTACCTCAAACTTCATATTGCAGTGTGCGAATGACTACAAGTTAATATTTAATTGACTGCTTAGCGGTAGCAGTCACAAAATTAATCCATTATTTGCTTTTCTCTTCTTCTCTAGCATAACACTTTGCCTCCCTCTATACATACTATAAAACAATGTGACAGGGGCTAGACTGCTGGTGTATGGGGACCATGCAAACATTCAGTCTGACCAGCGCTGTTTCATTGTTTCCTTGTGCTGTCCCATATGTCTGCCTCTTTGTGTACTGTATGTAATGCTCCTTTGACAGAGACCATTTCTTATTTCTGTTTTCTGGCAGCACCCAGGAGAAGAGAGATGCTGATCAATGTCCTAATCTCCTAGACATTAGGGTAATATCAGCAATACACAACAGTAGCAAAATAATGTGAATAATATAGATTTCTGTTTTGCCTAAAGCATAACATGAAGTATATGAAGTGTACAGCATATTTAAGTACCTCAAAACACTTCAAGATTATTGTGATTCATTGTAATTGCACCATGATATTGCCATTATATTGCAGTCATGTTATCATTTCAGTAATAAACATTTATCTTAGGAATGTTTGTGTGTGCAACATAATTAGCTCTAGAATAAAGCGTGCTAAACATGAGGTGTGATTCATTAGAAGGATGATACAATTGATTTTTAAAGTCTAACAACTTCTTTTAACTGTTACTTGTTAAAAGTGAAAGTAAACAGTAAAGTTTTGTTAATTACAAAATTCTCATGTAAAACAAGTAGTGATTGAAAGCTTATATGTATTTAAATACCAGCACAATTAGTTATTGTTGAATTTTTCATTTTCTGTCACTAGAAAATCTAATTAGTCTAGATCGGCTGTATTTATTGTGTGAGATCTTAACTAAGAGTGTCCTTCATGTATCAAAAAATGAATTAATAGTACAATATAAACTAGATCTTCATGGTGAAATCTGACCTCGAGATTCAGTATAAAAGTAGTTTTGTTAAGTAGCTATAAAATAAAAAATAATTCCATTCAGTTATTGAGATAATAACCATAAAAGTAGAAGCTGAAAATCTGTATAAAAGTTCGCTGAATTTTAAAAGCGAAGTATATTGTTGTAAGCTAATCAATTATTCCATTTGTTAAAACTTCTGCCTTCTGAGGTTTGTCTGTATAAGCTAGTGATCTAACTCTAACTTAACTAGCTTTGTTACTGGAAGAAATATAGTTGTATTAGCTCAGTGTTTATATAACAGTAAGATATATTGTATCTGTGTCTTCTGAGACTAAGGATGTCATCTGCTTCTTGTAGGTATGACACATAACACCAAAACAAACAGGCAAACAAACCCTGGAATTGTCTAAAGTATCATTTTTGTAACATTATCTAGTAGTTTTTGAGGTCAATGCAATTAGCTGTAGATTGAACAAATTAATTTACATGCCATTTTCACTGCTGCTTTTGGGTAGCTGTTTCTGAACAGCATGGAATTATGCTTACTCATTTACGTGTGTTGTTGCCTACTTGATTCCTTCTAAACTACCTGAATTTTGTGTCAGTTTGGTAGCAATTGTTAACTTAGTTGTAGTTACTATCATATGCTTTCCATCAATAAGAATCTCTTAAAGCTATGGGGAAAAAAATCAGCATGTGTATTCTATTATTATGAAATATATATAATTATGAAATATTATGCAAAATATTTCAACAGATATCTAAATTTTTTGAACATTTGTTTTCTGACTGATTTCATAGAAAATAATTGTACATCTGGACAGAAATTAATGCTTGTAATGAATACTTTTCCAGATCTCAGTGTGCAAAGCAAAAATGGTAGCTTTTGTTTGTGAAGATGTTTAAGGACAAAAAGGTGCTATAGGGAATGTAAGAGAATGACCTAGTTCCTTTCAGCTCCACAGAAGGCACCAAATAATGCTGGCTTCTTGTAAAGAAAGTTCTTATCAAATTTAACACCTATCAGCAATAACACTTTTCTACAGTGCTTTTAGTCACTGTATTACATATCTGCAGGTTTTTAAATTGCTAGTCAAAATTGAGAAGTCTGCAGCTTTATAGGGAAAATAACTATCAGCTCTTTACCAGTTATTACAGTTTAGTCATATTAGAACCAAAGAAATATTATAAGTCTGATCAGGAAGGGATCTATCCAAACAATTTCTAAGTCTGTCCTGTATTCAAGTTGAAACTTTTTGTAAGAATCAGATCATGTATTCTTCAAAGTGATAAATGATTGTTTACTATAGGAAAGACCAGGCCTTATTTCCTAGACCTTTTTTGGAATTTAATGACATGTCATCCTGCCAACTATTTTCTTTATTTTTCAGTGTTATGTTCTCTAAGAAAATCACTAAAGTAGTTAAAGCCCAAACTACTAGAAACTATGAGGTCTCCAGTTTTCATTTTTATGTTTTTCAGAATATTCCTATGAATGATTCTGATTTCTCCTTTATTTTACAACTTTGTGACAACTTAATATTGTTTCAGTATGGTTTGTTACAGAATGGAACTGCTGCCATTTCTAACTCTTCAGAATTAATTTTAAAACTCTTTTCCTGTTAGTCAAAATAATCCCTTCATCATGTTCTTCTGTTCTCAAAACTGTCTGCACTTATTTTAGCAGTTCCTTGTGTGCTTTCAAAATGGAGGGCCAGATTTCCTGAGATCCATGTGAATTGCATTTCCCATATTGTTCTTGTCTCAGCATAGTACCTGCTTTTATTGAAACAGAAGAACGTGAGGAAAAAGCATATGAGAACTCTGTGTCTCATCAACGAAGTAATGTGAAGAAAAGTATCTGATTCATCAAGTTTATAGTGAATAAAAAATAATTGTCAGTGGCCAATATATACTTATCAAAATCTGCGTAGAGATCCCAGGATCAGAATTATATCTTGAGTTCCCCAAATTTCATACTAAAGGAAGATAAATTAATGAAAATAATTTAAAGTGTTTAGATTTTATATCAGACTGATAAATCTTTGGGGATGTTTGAAAATAGAATATTAATATAATCTCTGTAAAGCTGCAGTTATTACTACATGTGCTGTAGTAGTCACACTGGTGGTGATCAAATAGAGCTTGGCAGATGTGAAATAAAGTGTTATTGCTCTAGTTGATTTTTATTTTTTGAGAAGAAAATAGCATTATCTTCTTTGGAAATAGTCTCTTAATCTGAAGATATTTTCCTCTGAGGAGATGTGAGTTATGCATGGGAAGTGGTACTCACAGCTTTGAATATAGACCTCCTATGATTTTTTTTTCTTTATGTATAGTTACATATCAATATGTCTTAATAACTTCAGCAAAGAGCAGCTTCCTACAGTAATACATATTTTTTAAGCTCTTAGACTTATATTACTCATTATTATCATGAAAGACAATAAAATACTGATGAAGGTCACAGTAACCACAAACTGGGAAAGTAATAAATAATGAAAAGGACAGGTGTGCATGCCCACCTAGGAGGGGAGCCTTTATCATAGAAAGAAAGACTGTGAACAAAACCAGGGTAAAATCAGGGTAAATTATGGACTGAATATAAAAATAAAGTTAAGAAGGGTGTGGATAAATTGGAAATGCTCTAAAGGAGAGCCACAAGAATGAGAAAAACAATACTTGGATAATGAGCTCTTAAGTTCAGTAAATAAGAGTTTAAACACAGTCACTGAAAATTCATAGAATCATAGAATGGTTTGTGTTGGAATGGACCTTTAAGATCATCTAGTTCCAAATCCCCTGCCATAGGCAGGGACACCTCTCACTAGACAAGGTCAACTCTACTATAAACTCTTCCTTAAGTTGTTTTGCTTCTGGTAAAATAAACAAAAATGCTTCTTTCAGGAAAATAGCGCATAATTACTACCAAGCATTGTCAAGGTGAAGTGATAGGCCTGAAGATTCTGGGAAGTTGTACACCACAACCAGACTACTTCATTTTAATCAGAAATGGTACCTTCCTGAGATAGTACATATATAAATGGAAATCATAGGGAAATGACTACAATTGAAATGTGTTGTCATACGAGTAGAATGGGAATGAAGCTTGAAGAACTACAAGTTCTCAAATTTGAGAGTATACTTATATCTAATCATTAAGAACACATATTTCTTGTGTTGGGTTCCTTTCCCAGGTTTGTATGTATGTTTCTTTGATGCAGCATGTATTACCTCTTGACTAGGAGTGTTGAACTAGATAGACTTAAAAAGGAATTAATTTTTTGCTAAACTGCATTAAAATTTCAGGTTGGCCAACATGATTTTCTCTTTTAACACTTCACAGACAGACTCACTAGTGTGCATTGGGGATAACAATATTATTAATCATTGAGCAATTAATCGTCATAAGATTTTGACTGTGAATTTGCTTCTTTAAAGGGAGAGCTGTGTCATTAATATCAAGAAAAAAAACCTCGATAGGTAGTACAATAGGCAGTGTGCTTAAGGGACACAGTGGGACACGGTTCTGCATAAACTGCTCCATTCTGAGTCCTTTGCATGGAATACAGTTAAGAACTGCTCCAGCATGGATCTTTTCCACAGAGTGCAGTGTGCTGTACCTGTTCTATGCAGGAACAGATTGCTCCAGTGTGAGTCTCCCAAGGGCCACGGATCCCTCCAGAAAACCTGCTCCAGTGTGTATTCTCTGTGTGCTACAACTTCCTCATGGCACATCCATCTGCTGCATCATGGAGTCCTCCATGAGCTGCAGGTGGATATCTTCTCCAGTGTGATCCTCTATGGACTGTATGGGAGCACGTTTCTTTATGCTCCTCTCTAGGAGCTGCAGGCTAATCTCTGCTCCAGCATCTGGAGTGCTTCCTCAACCTTCCTTCTTCACCGACCTTGGTGTCTGCTGAGTTGATTCTCTCACTGTTATCTCACTCCTCTCTTGCAAGTCTAGGTTTCCAGGCTAGATCAGATGTTGAAGTTCTCTCTATACATCAAAAACTCCCAAGACTCTCTGAGGGGCCATTCGTCCCATTTTAAAACAATTTCTAAGAGGGAATGATGGAATGCTCTATAGAAATACCTGTTTGTCTCAATTACTCCAAACCTGTGCTTTTGATCACACTTATCAGCCTAGCCCTTTGTCTGATCTATGTCCTAGCCTTGCAAGCACTTTCTTTCATCTGTCACAGATGTTATTTCTTCCTTACACATACTCCTAAAACTCTTCCTCCACACTATTTCCTATTGAATTGCTGTGGTTCAAATATATGGAAGACAAAGGGTGAATTTAAGAACCCATGCTGATGTATGTACATACCTTGCATGAATTCATATGACCAGGACTCACACCAAACAGAATCCTTGTAGTTCCACTGCTCGGTGGGTATACAAGCTTCCCATCCCTACTACATCAATATTGTGTTTTGTCTTCTGCTTTATTTGTGTGTAATCATAGTGAGGAGTTAAACTTCTCTCCTGAGCCAATACCCTGTGGCCACATCTTAGCCAATAAGAACATACTTTTATTTCTATGCCTGGTGTCAGTCAGAGCACCTTGGAAGGACTAAAATATCTCCTCAAACCTCAGGTACAAATTTTGCAACAGTAAAAATTCCCCAAAGTATAAATGCCACAGAAAGGAAGTTAGTCATTTTGTTATTAAGTGCTATATGTAAAGGACAGAAGACTGACTTTCCAGAAGGGCTAACATTTTTTTGACAGATACAATTGGCTGGTTTTGTCTATGTCCTACCTTAATGGATGACACCTGTAAAAAAAGTAAATCTATTTTTAATGGGATAGTATGCCTAAATGACCCAATTTCAGGAAGAGTGCACTTTCATGAATATTTATCTAATATGAAAACACTAAAGTAAACCAGAAACAACATTCTATAAATAAAAACAGCCCAGAGGGTCAAACAGTGATAGACTGTATGATATGAAAAGTAATTTAGTATTGCCTTATGCGCTAGGTTAGCAAAACAGATGCTAGTACATAGCTGTTCCTCACAACAGCAGTCAATAACTGTTTTCTTACTTTTACACAGGCAGCAGGCAGTTTCTGTGTACTAAGGCACTGAGAGCATAGACTAAGGAATGTCTGATGCAGATAGCATATTTTAAACGTATATTCTCATCGTTTGCTGTAATACCCCCCTCCCTTTCTTTCCTCACACTCCAATTTTCTTTCGTCCTCCTATACAATTCTTAACATTTGTTATTAGTGTGGGCTGACATTCCAGTTTACAGTACGTTTAGGCAGGAGATGTGTTTGAGCCTGCATGTACAGAGATGAATCTGTAGTTACCTCCCAGATTCTCACCAGCAAGTTTAATTCCATCAGGATGTTCCTATTTAATATAGACTTTTTTTTTTTTCCCATAGCAAAACAGTAACTAGTGCTATAGCGTGTCCTGGGAGGTGAAAGTAATAACATTAGACAGCGTTTGGGGACATGCACTTATTGATTGTATTCATAGACTATCTGGCAGAGTGAAGTTAGTCCTCTTCAGTGCTCTTGAAAATCAAATGAAGTCATGTAGGCCTACTGTGTGATATATATGCTTTCTTAGATTGGCTATTTTTTGTGTGCAGTTTATTTCTAAATATATCAGTAGGACCTAGGAGTGGGCCACTAAGTACTTATATTAATTAGAACTAGATGTGTACTCTTATGTCTGTTATGCTTACAAATGAGAGGAAGTTATCTAGATAATGAGAAGATCAGTATTAGAGCAGAAAAAAAGACTGTACTCATATATTCTTTCAAATAAACATATGGAATCATTACAAAGACCTATTATTTTAATAATTTTTATCATAAAATCATATTGTAGTCAGACAACATATCTATACTGAATATCTTTGTTCAAATTATAAGCAATTATATTTATATCAAAGTCATTCCTATAAAATTTAGTAATTTTTTAAGCTTGGCTTTTTTATGTGTAAGTGACAAAATGCCTTATCCTTGACCAGTGTTGAATTTGATGCTTTATCCATTAAATTATATGTTGTTGATCATAAGATTTCTCTCTACTACTTTTCAATGGAGTAATATACCTTCATTTATGGAATAATCAGCATTTGAAATGAGGCAACATGTTGATATTGCTTCTTTTTTGTTATTATTATTTAAGCAACACCAAATCATCACTTTCTCGGATTAAAAAAATACCCAGTTTAAATAACAACATATAGGAAGCGTGTGAGAACTGCTTTCCTACACAGAGATGAACTATATGCAAACCATCTGGTTCCACACAGACTGTAACTCCTGAACCCACTAAATTCCTGCAGGTTCTGTTTAGCAGGCTGGCCTGGGAGCCTTCCTTTGCAGAAAGCCAGGCTATTGTCAATGAGGTTATCATTAACAACTTGCTGCATGAGAGCTAAAGTGCTCAATGGTATTGGTAGGAACACCAAGCCCTGGAGCCTCTTCCTTGTAGGAGGATGCTGATTGGATTCATTTTCTCCATGTCATGTATCAGTTCCTGAGCTCAAGTTATTTTAGTATCCACCTAAAGCAGCGCGCCTCTTGACTTACCTTGAGGATGGTGAATACTTTACACACTGTTGTTCCTTACATATTTAAAATTACATGAGGTACAGGAAGATGAAAACATTTTAAGAGCTGAAGAAAATGCTTTATAGTGGGAGATTTAAATAGCTCAATCTGTTTATCTTATCAAAAGAAGATTGATAGGTAACATGATTACAGTGTGCAAGTAAATTCACAGCAAGAAAATACCAGGTATTAAAAAGCTTTTTAAAGTTAAAGTACAGAAGCATGTTAGAAACTAATGCCTGAATCTTAAAACAGATAAGTCAACTTGGGAGTAAGGCACAAATTCTGACTGATCGGCATCATTAACTACTGGAGCAAGCTCTTAAAATGGGACTCCTTGTCTTGTGACATCTTTGAAATGGGATTCAATATATGCTAGCAAAACCCAAGTCATTGTACTAAATAAGAGTGTGAGTGGCATCTTTAGAGACCTATGAGCTGCAGGAAGCTAGCTTAAACAGGAGGGAAACGGTTTTTTACAAGGGTGGATACTGATAGGACAAGGGGGAATGGTTTTAAACTGAGATAGGGGAAGTTTAGGTCAGATACTAGGAAGAACTTTTTCACACAGAGGGTGGTGACACACTGGAACAGGTTGCCCAAGGAGGCTGTGGATGCCCCATCCCTGGAGGCATTCAAAGCCAGGCTGGATGTGACTCTGGGCAGCCTGGTCTGGTGGTTGGTGACCCTGCACATAGCAGGAGGGTTGAAACTTGATGATCATTGTGGTCCTTTTTCAACCCAGGCCCTTCTATGATTCTATGATCTTATGATGCTTCTGGCCATACCGTTTAAGGAATCTATGAAATGCCAAAATTCTCTCCTGCTGGAGACATATTGAGCCCACATGCTGAGTTTGTAAAAACACTTATGCACATGCTGAACCTTAAATTGTTCCAAGATAGTCAAAATCAGAAATGGGTATTTATTATCTGCCAGGGCTTTTAAATATTATTTTGTGTGACACTTTACAGCAAAGATTCTCATGCTGAGGTTCAATAGTAGTATGCTCACCTCTTGCAAGTGG
Source organism: Gallus gallus (assembly GCF_016699485.2). Classification (NCBI taxonomy): domain Eukaryota; kingdom Metazoa; phylum Chordata; class Aves; order Galliformes; family Phasianidae; genus Gallus; species Gallus gallus. The sequence continues at coordinate 23,136,211 of NC_052539.1, read as the reverse complement.
TCAGTTGCAGAGGGTTTTGTTTTTGTTTTTGCCTAACAACATGTATTTAAAAAAACAAAACAAAATGCTCTTTGACTCCATAGAAGTCAAAGACAAGCTTCTAACAAGCTGTGACAGGGCTAGGATTTCACCCTAATATTTAGCTAATGCTTTTGTCTGAATATACACAGCTCCTGTACTTCTCACAAGGCTTTTAAGATTTTATGAGTTGGCAGATGGAAGGCCTTGGATGGTACAGTTGTGAATGAAAGATGTAGATTATGAAATTGCCTTATTATTATACATTATTATATGCTATTAATTATACAGGGTGGATTGCTATGAAAAAATATTATGAAAACTTATTTTGTAGCATGATATTTTACTTATTGTCATATTTTATTGTTATAAGGTCACGGTAGCACATTGAAATGTTGGACTGCAACAGAATAAACTGGGAGCATCCAATACGTCTCCACATATACTACAAATACTTTTATTTTAAAAGTCAGTAAAATAAGTAAATGACTCTTTCTTATTTTACCAGTGCACAACTTTTTCCTAGATTGCTACCAGTCTTTCATTTTCAAAGTCCCTATTCTGCATCTTTTTCGTTGTGCATCCTCATCTCCCTTTTTATAACACTGTCTCAGAGTGATTCATTTGTGACAGTCACAGAAGCATGCACTCCAACACCCACATGCAGGTAAATCTGCTGCGGTGATATATTTTAATTACAGATTTAGTCAAAAGTAATTAAGGTTTTATGTCACAGGGATAGTGGAGAGTTTTAAAAATTCATGTGGTTTCAGTCTTTGTGAGTGCGCAGTTTGTGACACAATGGCTTGCAAAACAAGAACGACCCCTTAGTGCTGTTAGATTAATTAATAGAAAGAGAATAAACTTAATGGAGCTAGAAAAGTGCAAAAAATTGTGTTTTTTACACTGTATATCACACAGATGGAATGGTCGTCCTGGGATTGCGGCGGGGGACAGTAATTGCATTTTAATTACAGTGCTGATGGCTTCTGCTTCCTACCAGATGGAAGGCCCTTTTAAAATAGAGGCACAATAGCAAGCCTCTGCTTATTTTCTCTTCTGATGCTGGCTAACATAAAGTGACACAAGACAAAAGCTATTATGGTATGGTTTGATCAGAAAGACTTTATTCAGTGCTATAATACTTTCTAGTATGAAGCAAACCCATTCTCTGCCAGTATTAAAGAGACACTTTTTCTGTCTAGAAACTAAAATGCAAATATGCACAAAACTACCTACTGCTTTTATTAGTAACAATCATAGTTAATCACATTGTTGCCAGGTTGATAATTTGTAGAAGGAAAGACAGATTTTCTTTGTTTAGAATACTTAGCAAAGATGGTTCTCGGGGTGGCACTGTATGGAGCAAGGTGTGGGTTAGAAGGAAGTTAGCAGATGTGAACTTTACTGCATGTCCTTTATTTTACAAATATTATTGGAAGTTAGCAAACATGAAAGTGCTGATTATTGAGAAACTGGTGTTGTGGAGAAGGGTCAGATCTGTAAATAGTGTGAAAATTGCATTCAAAACTATTAAATTGCATTAAGAAGCATACCTTTGTAGATGCACATACAGTATTCATAAGTGAATAAATGAATTATATTTAATAATATTTCACCTCTTTGTCATAGTTTAAGTGCTTTATATGTTAGTTTTCTTCAGCAAGATGTCCTTCCACTGTCATTGCATCTTCAAGATTAGTCTTTGTTATTTTTTATTTTAAAGATATATATATTTAATATTATTTAATAATAATAGTAAGTAGTAACATTACTAACTATAGTATAGTAAATTTAGTAATAATAGTAATTAGTAATATTATTTAATAATCTAATAATTAATAAAAATTAGCACATTGTAGCTCAGAATGATTTGAATTTTAGAGCTAGATTGCCAGCAATTCTGCTTTCTCCTGGGCAGTTTCCAATTAACCCACTGGAGTCATCTCCATCTATCAAGTATTTCTGCTTAGAAAAGAAATTCTGAGCAGGCTGCCCAAAATGCATGCTGTGGGGCTTGTGAAAATGGGGGAAATATTCTGGGGTGATTGGAAGGTCCAACGAAAAGATTCCCTATGCCCCTTCTGTAGCTTTGTGGATTTTGAACATTGACAGTAATGAAACATCTCCAGTCTGATTATTTTTTATAAAAATGTATTTGCAAAAGCCAGCATTTTTTGCAGCCAAATAATACATTCACCATTTTCTCACATACCAAATAATATCCATTTTTTTTACTATTCTAAAAGATCATTTTGAGTATCAAAATGAATTACAGAGCAAGCAAAATATTCAGTTATTTCCTCAGTTTGGTTTTCATCAAATTGTAATCAGTTAATTTATTGAAATCAGTTAAAGTGGGACAGCTAGCAAGCCTGCTGGAAGAAGGTCTGAGAATTCTCAGCGATCTTGACAAAACTGCAGAAGTGATTCAGTAAAGGCAAGACCAGGGTGTTAAATGTAGGAAGGAAAAGTAAACCTTGAATAAGAGCTGTAAAATCTTCTATTAGGGAGTGTGCCATCTGAAACAGAGGGTGACAGAGAAATAAAACCTGAATTTGAATTATTGTAGCTGAATGGCAAAACAAACAAACAAACAAACAAAAAAGAAAACCCAAATAATAATTACAGCAAAGAACAGATATTCTGAAATTTGTAACTGTAAATTTGTTGTGTTTAAGACGTAAGTATTACACCTTACCTTGGTCTGTGATGTTAGCGTGGGTAACATCTCTTGCTGTGGAGTTTACTTCTAGAAAGAAGCAACTTGAAGTTTAGAGGGAAGAAGTTTAGAGATACAGTAATCAATAATTCTTCTTATCTTCATGCCATGGGATTTTACTCACAGAGAAAAATATTTAAATTTAATTGTAAAGCGTTTTTCTAACTACAGGGATAATCAGGCATTCAAACAGACTGTCTAGGTCGTATGAAGCCTCTTTTTTTTAGAGACTTTAAAGATATTCCCACAGTCTAACCAGGGATATGTTGTCAAGATGAAATTGCAGTTATCTGGATAAATGCCTGTGAAGAATAGTTTTGGTCTATGTCAGTCTATACTTTGTCACTGTTTATTATCATCTCTTACAGTCTCGTGATTATGTGGTTCCTTATAGTTCTTCATTGCTTACAGTTCTTGCTTTTTGTTCTTCCTCTAGTCCTCTAGTTAAATATAAAAAAAAACAACAGCAAAGCAAGGCGTTAGATAAGGTGGCAAAACAGTGCCTCATATAAGAAATGAAATTTCTAGTATTGAAAATCATGTTTCTATTGGGAGTTATGAAAGTGGTATAAAATATAAATTTCTTTTTTTAAGCAGCTTAAAGAATGACTACAATTTTTTTGGACATTCAATTCAGAGAAACACTGGTATGTTGAATAAGTCAAGAGAAAAATGACAAAAATAATAATGAAATGGCAAATAATTGCTACCGTGGACAAGGATTGAAGGTCATGATGCAGTGAAAGAAAACATGCACTGAAAGGTATAAATAGCTACACTGACATCAGGGTTTAGCACATCCTTTGGTTAAATGCTCCCTTGGGTAACATATGATCAAATAATGTTTGGGAAAGGTACATGATGATGACCTGTAAATATTTAAAAGCTAAAAAACCAGAAGGAAGAGAATTTGGATACAGTGTAGGAAACTATTAAAAACTAATGGGATAGAAGAAAACCCTATTCTTGTGCAATATCAGGAAGTTATATATCCAGTTACATCTGAGGATGAAGATTTGATAGTGGGATGTTAGAATGGTTTTCTAAGAGTGGTGATACATAAAAACATAAAGGTGGTAGCATAAGGTTGGAAAAGAAGTCCATCTGTGACAATCACTTGTGGCCTTCAGCAGATACTTACGTTAGAAAATAAAAAGAGAACGTGAAAAGTAGAAGCCATGACACTCAACGTTTAAAAATCAGAAACAAACATTAGTAGAAAAATATGATAAAAACTATGCAGTACTGATTGTTGAAATGGGGTACATAACCTAACTTCGTGTTCATGGTCAAAAATTACTCATTATTGCAATATCTATACATATTCTAGTTTTTCTTTGTAGATATGCTGCTACATGTTTGGAAATAGCAAAAAAAAAAAAAAAAAGTATTTGCTAAGTAGAAATTAAGTTAAGATTCTTTTTTAAAGAATAAATATCATCATCTGGTAGTGTGAGGTGGAATTTAGAGTAGTCCCACTAAGGAATAACTCGATGAAATGCATAGTGACTACATTGTTTCGTTGTGATAGTGAGGTTTATATCGCTGTTTGCAAAGGTCTGAAATGGCTAAGAATTCCCCACTGTCAAGCTCTATATTTAAAGACATTGTTACAGGTACATTATTTCTAGCATTAAAATTGTAGAATTATCTCACACATTACACACAGACTACAGTACAAAAAATGGCTTTAGATTTGAAACAATTAATATGCATCTTCTTCATGTGAACATTGCTACTAATCATCACAACACTTGTGAGTACTTTATATGACAAATATCTTATGTGTTCAGCATGTATACTTTTGTACTGGCATGATTATGATAATCTGACCTCCAAGATTTCAAAGTATAAAGTCATAAGTTTTCTTTCATTCTAAGATATAGAGCAATTGCACAAATATATTTAGATCACAAAAAGCTGTAGTAGTATTGGCAGACACAATGTGCATTCTTATTAAATATCAACTTCAATTGTTTATATTATGATTCTAACGATAAGTAAGTGAAGATTCATCTAAATGCCATGGTAATAGGTGCTATAGAAATTAATTAAAAGAAACAAATATTTGAGATGTCTATGTCCATATTTAGGCAAATTGACGCTTTCTGGCACTGTTATAAATTTCTACATTGTAGAGAAAGTTTGCCAGCAAGGAACAGAAGGAATATTGACTTTTTATTAGAATGACATTTCTATCAAATTAATTATAAACTCAGGAAATATTAATCTAATTGAAATAATGCTGGTAAAAGAAAAATGTGTGCACATTTTTTTTTTCCTGACAGTTTAATAGTTAACAGAAAAAGGAAGGACCTGAAATTCAGTAAGAATTAGAGGAAGTAATTGTGAAGATTATAGTAATTCATATAAATATTATTGAAAGGTGCTAAAAATATCTGTTTACCCTATTAAAACTCCATGTGACAACTGTGGAAGTAATTTATTTGTTACTACAAATAAAGATAATTAGATAATTAAATAATAAATACATAAATATGTAATATTTATTGGTTCTATATCAAGACACGTGCCAATCAGCATTTTATTACACTTAAGGAATTTTTATGACATAGCAGGAATGGCAATAACCACATTAAAGCAGGATTCACCTTTCTGTTGCATTTTTATTCGACAGATTAAAGAAAGAGTATCCTAAAATAGATTCCTTTTAACTGATTTTACTGATTTTAAAATAGTGTTTAAATTTAAAAATTGATATACTCTTAATGAAGAAAAGAGACTATTTGAGAGGTTAGTAGAAGCCTCAAGCGTATGCCTCAGGCAGATGTTCAGATGGATTGTCCTAAAACCAGAGTAAAAGGCAGAACCTGAGAGAAAGCTGTGCTGTCTGAGAGATGAGGAGTTAGGGGGTGCTCCACATGTCTTAGGCACAGTATTTCAATGTAGAATGGTTTAAATGCACACTTCCATTAAAGCACAGTATACAAACACAGACTTGGAATAATACTATTTTTTTCACCAAAAACCAAACCAAACCAAACCAAAAAACCTAACCCAACCAACCAACCAAAAAAAAAAAAAACAAAAACCCACTGAAAAAACCGTGATGGCATGCATCTTGTTTGCATCCATAGTGAATTTGATAACGATCTGTAAACACTGAATTCTCTTTGATGTTGATGCCATTTTCTCTCTAGATGCATGAGTGGAAGTTGATGAACCTGGAAAATGTAGCACTGAGTGCTCTTGACCCCGAATATTTTCCATCAGTATTCATGGCATCTTCCATTATATAGATAAACATATTCTTAGCACTCTGCAAAGAGAAGCTACAATGGCCTTTATCACTTCATTTTGTACTGATTGTCAAAAACAGGCAACACATGGGCTGGGCAAGAGTGTGTTTTAGAACAAGCTTAGTTCTAACAACAAGTAAGTGGTTGATTCTTGAATCAGGTAGTTTGCCTGGGGCTGTACCAGACTTCTGTCTTTTGTTAACTTATGTCCTTATCTTCTGAATAACATGGGATGATAATTCCTCCGTTTAATAATTTATTTTTATTTTTATTGTTGTCTAATACATTGCTTGGTTTACTGAAGAGTTATTGCTGGAAAGAATGAAATCTTTCTTTGCACCATGAAAAAACATGGAGCTCCTTAGTGGTCATCAGTACATATTGCTTGCTACGCCAGCCATGTGTATGTCAGACTATTCATTTGTGGGAGGTTTGCTTTGTGCACTGCAGCACTCAGTTGCAGACCCAGCATTACTCTTGGTTCATCTTCCTTTTGAAACACTCTCAAGGAAAAGAGTCGATTGTCAGATGGAAACTTCTGAAGCACAGTGCCCAAAGGTCAGCACAATAGGGCTTTCAAACCTGGATTTCTCTCTTGTGTCAGGGCAGCTTTTAGCTTTTGAAGGGGCACAGTTTTCATTTTAAGCAGCCACTGGATTTGGTGAGCATTAACAGTTCATACTTTCCTGGACAAATGATCCAAAACCAAGTTGAAGCACCATGTCTTACTGTCTGAGCAATACTAATGTTCTGAGTGTTGCTCAAGGTTGCTTTCATCCTGAGAAACTCGTTGACTGCTTCTTAAATATTAGGATGGGCTTCCCAAGCTGTAACTGTATCAGATTCAGGGGAGGTTGAGGTATCTAGAACTTGACTGAATTCTCTGCAGGTCCTGGTACTGACCATGTGAAAAAAATTGCTCCACAAGTGATAACAGCATGTAGCTTGATTTTTGTTAAATTTGCAAAAAGTAAAGTAATTGGTGCTGCTTCAGTCTCCACAACTTTCTCTTGAGAGACTGGTATTCACAAGGAAAAATTGCTTTTCCTGCTTGTGAAGCGTAGGTGGGTAGAAGCCATTCTTTTGGGTTGGTTGTTAACTATAAAATAAAATGAACCCGTTCTTGCTGTATCCCAATTGGATATTGGATTTTGGAAGCAGAATGTTTAGCTCCAGTGGCATTCTATGGTGAGGTTTGCACACACCTATTCCAATGAGTCTTGCCTTTAATCTCGGCTTTCTAAAGGTACAGATAAACTTGCTTATTTATCCCTGTTCAGGAGTTTGCTTTATGCATGTTTTTCTAAATAGCAGTTCTTATTTTTGTTCTGAAAGAGCTTTGTCTGTGTGAGGATACAAACCATAATAGAAGGGAATGGTTTCAAAAGCAGCTGATACTTCTGAATGATGTGGAATAGAGAATTATGTTCCACCTGTAATGGCAGTATTAACTCTGCCCTTATATCAAACCTGATATAATACCTGTGCTTTTGGTATAACAGTATACAAAGATATAAGCATACAAAACAGTATAACAGTATTACAAATCTGTTGTTCCTATTATATGTGTAATTTTTATTATTGTATCATCAAATATATCATGGCTGCATGTTGCTTATTTTTATTAACTTTGTCACCTAATAAAGATAGTGTGAGAATTACACAGAAATGTATCACTTCTCCAGAAATGTTTATTTAGGTAAGCATTTGCATGTTCTCCATATGTTGATTCATCAGTGAAGTAGACAACCCTTATTCTAAAGGATGCCCACATAAATAACACTGTAAATATATAAAAGACATTTATCAGAAAGTAGCTAAATAAACCCCAGCACAATAAGAAAACAATAAACAATTTTGTATTAGTTACTAAAAGCCATGGTTATGTTTGACAGAACACTGAACCCAGACACAGGAGATCACATTCACTGTGTAGGGCAAATCTGCCTATCTGCTTGCCTCATGTTCCATATCTATATAGTGGGAAAAATATTGTTATTATTGACTTCCTTTGTAAAACAGTTTTCAGATTTAATGCTGAATAATGTCATATATGGGATATGTATTATTTATAGAATACTGAACACAGAAATACAACATCAAAGGGATGTTTTGTGTCTAGAAATTATCCAGAATGTAGATTTTCAAGTTTTCTGGAGGGGCGTGTTACAGCCATTAAAAAGCATGAATACAATTTAGACCATTTACTGGGGAATCACTCTAACAGGAACCACATAGTGGAGATATCCATGCCAGGACACAGAGAAAAGACTGCAGCTCTTCACCAGTGCTTTGAATCACTTCCTATTTATTCTTCAGCCTGGAACAAGAATTATTCCATTATATAACTGTTTTTATGTTTAACTTCTATATAGGTTCCACAGTTTTTAAGTGTTGGCTATAATTTAATTTGATTCATGTATGACAAAGAATTAAGGTGTGCATGTCAATATTGCAAACACAATAGTTTTATCACTCAATTGAGAAATAAGGTAGTCTGTATGCAGGCAAAACAACTTCAGAACATGTCCATTCTTTTTCCTTTGCCATTTATTATTGGTACTCTGATTCCTCATTACATTGCACAGGATGAGAATTGCGTGTGAATCCTTTTACAAGTATCTTCTCCAGCATTACAGGTGTAATATATCATTCTCTTTTCCAACATTTCTACATAGATTTAGTTCTGAAAATAGATATTCCCTGAACAGAAAATCAGTTTCACACTGCTCATTCCCATGTCTGAGCCCATTCAGTCAGGGTGGTTATTTAGAACGTCTTCCACAGCACAGCTCAAAAACTCAATGAGCTTGATGAGCACAGACAAAATAGAAATTATGACTTATGAAAGGCCATGGAAGATTTTTTTTCCTGCCACAACAGTGTCATTATGCTCTGACAGTTCCTGTTTAAGTTCTGCTCTTCCTTCGTTTCCTGAGCCTCTTTCTAGACCAATCTATCATCAATAGTTTTCTGGTTTGATTGCCTGAAAATATCTTTATGTAGGCCAGCTGATTGAAATATAAAATTGAAGGAATATGAAACCTGATTAAAATTCCTCTTAAGACCAAGTGTGCTTGTTTAGATAGCACTTTCCCTACATGTTTTTCTTTTAGAATAAATGTCTCTCTAAAACTTTTTTGGTTGATTAATCAATATATTATTAGTAAGATTTTTTGCTCATAAAGGAATGCATTTTATTAGACTATTCTTTAGGGAAAATGTCTGATGCTTCCTTACGGAGAGGCCTCTTTTCTGTCACATGTTCTGTACATAAAACTCTCTGTTTTTATGCATATAAATGCATGTGCATTTACATTACACAGATAGAGTATTTCTTTATAGACTGCTTCTGTTTTTGTGTATCTCAAAATTTTCCCATTAAGTAACATTTATTACTACAAATGCTTACAGAGGACCTACTCAGCTGTGATATTCATCTAAGAAGAGAGCAGCAATAAAAACTATTATGGTTATCATTATCTGAACAACATTTATGTGGTACATATCCATAATAAAAAGTGTAAAAAGAAGAGACATTTGTTTATGAGAGAAATGGTCTGCAAACTTAGCCTTCATTAGAGCATCATGCCTACAATGATGTTACAGTATTACTTTCATTTAGCCAAAAACTGTTTACCAATTAAGTTATAGCCAAGGTCAGTGAGAAGGAAAGAAAATGTAGGAGAAGTACTTAGTATTAAGTTCAAGCTATAGCCATAAATCTACTATTCTGACATGTGTCAGCTAATGTATCATGTCTCCACCTCTAGTTTTTAAGGTAATCGATTATTTGAAGCCAGGTTAATGTGCTAAAAACAGAAACATGATTTTTTTTTTCCCTCTGGCTTTTGACATAGTTCTAGAATCAAAGACTGAAATTCTGTGTTTCAGCATTTATTAGGGATTAATGTATAGGTGTGGTGAATCTTATTGGACAGAATGCTGGATATGTGTGTCAATATGTGTATCTGTTAGGTTATTCTTATACACTGGTTCATGTGTGGAAGAGTAATTGCAAATTTCATTAACTTGTTTATAGACCCAGTAAGTTTCAGTGAGCCTGGGTAAAAGAATGTTAATGGCCATAAATAGATCAATAAATTTTAGTTGTAATAACTTGTGCTTAAAATATTGAATTATTGTAGTATCATATGAGTTGAGAATTCAAGAGGTGAAGTGGAGTGAATTTAAGGTACTGGCACAGAAAATACCGATATTCCCTTCACAAAGTTTTAGTCAAACTGAAACATCCATTACTGTTAGAAATAGGTTAGAGTCAAATTTCCAGAGAAATTTAGTTCATCAAGGGCTGAGAAAAAAAAACACTATATATCTTACCACTGAATAAAATTAACAGTTACATCTCTCCCACCACTGTCAAACTGAAGTCCTGAAAAGAGAGGACAATGTGATGCAATCTCCTTGAGAGGACACAGAAGTGCAAAAGAGAAGGATCTCATTATTTTGTATATTCAGAGTCCTGCATAGAAGCAGCTCATGGGTTACAGCCCTGGAGGGAAAAGAGATCCAGGACAGATGGTTGATTTTTAAGAATCAACTCCTCCAAACACACAAGTAGAACCAAAGATGAGTGATCTGGGAGAAATATAAATGTACTGAACATGCAGGGATGGTGTTTAGAAAGCCAAAGCTCACTTGGAGTTGAATCTGGCCAGAGACCTGAATGACAACAAGGAAATGTAATATAAGTACTTAGCAGTAAAAGGAAGACAGGGAAAATGTGCCCGAACCCCAAATGAGACAGGGGATAAAAGGCACAGAGAAGACTAAAGATATTTGAACTTCTCAGTCTTCTAAGACTAAGAGCAACTGTCAGGAATCCCAGATCCTTGATACTAATGGTGAGGCATGGTACAAGAAAGGATGTGAGAGTATCAGGTTAGGGAACATTTAAACAAGCTAGATTGGCAGTTTAGTGGTCTTATCAACATGTGTAATATCCAATGGCAAGGTGTAAAGAAGACACCGTTTTGCTCTGTGATGCCCAGTGAAAGAATAAGAGGTCATGCATGCAAATTATGATACTACAAAGTCCATTCAAAGAAGAGTACACGCTTTTTTTACTGTAAAGTTAGCTGGACATTTTGACTATGTTAAAATACTCGGTCCATTCTCTATGTGATTACTAAGATTAATGGTCTTTTGTGTAATTCAAAGAGCTTTAAATGTACTGAGTCTTTAAATTTTCTGTGTGCGCATGCTTTTTGTGCAAAAGTAAAATGTTTTGTGCTCTGTACATAATTTTCAAGGCTTACAATAAATCCCAATGTTTTCATATCTCCTTAAACAAAGGTTGAAAGGGAGATAAGCGGGAGTCAGCACATGGTAAGGGAGCATGATTTCAACTTCCCACTTCCATGCAGTGCAAATGGCAGTTTCTTGCTGTAACTGCGACCTGAGAAATAGGACTGGAATAGTTATGCTAAGGAAGTCTTTTTTTCTTTTCTTTTTTTTTTTTTTCCCATATCATCTATCTTTGTTCTGATGCCTATTTCAAAATGCAGAAGAGGAAGGATGTTTGCTTTGCTTACATTGGTTGCAGGCATCTGACTTGCTTATTTCATTAGTTTAAGAAATATGTGCATAATAATAACATTCTATTCCATTAATGAATTTTAATGCAGCTGTTACTTTAAATTCCATTGATTTCTTACAATATTATATGTTTTGACACAGATTTCAGGGAGATTTTGATCTTTGCCTTATAAAAGTGAGTGAGAAGTAGGAAGTCAGCATGTCTTTCCAAAGCTAACCTTAAATCCTCAAGGATTCTTATGTGAAGAGATAAAAAGAATAAATTCAGAAAGGTAATCAGTCTGGTCTTTTAAATGGTACTTTTATTTACCTTCTGTGCTGTAAAGAAACTGCAGGGCGGGCAAGTCTTTTGGTTCCTTTAGTTCATAAAATCTACATGAACTGATTATGATCACGCAAAAAAATAAAAATAATAAAAAAATCCACTGCATAATCTTATTAGAAACGAGAAAGGGTTCTGGGTCCTGTGCTCAAACCTGTAGGTCATATTGCCTCATTTAACTTAGGAAGGTACTAGGATTATTTAAATCGATTACTTGGCACTTCAGTCTCAAAGCCAGGAACAAAGATGTCTCAGCTTTGTTTGTAGGCTCTTTCCTCAAATTGCTGGCAAATTTTTCAGTGCAGTTTTTTTGTTTGTTTGTTTTGTTTTTTTATATACCCAATAAGTTAATTAGTCTATTTTCTTGAAAAATTACATAAAATAATTTTCTAACGTTTCTGTATAAAAATAGTACATATAGGGTGTATGCATGTTTGTGTGCATTTGTTTGGTATACAGAACATTAGCATGCCATGCAAAATGGTGTAGTACTTGCTATTAAGAAGTAAGCACTTACCATTGGTTACTTGCACAGTGATGTACCATAACTTCACTCTGTTAGTTTAGGTGCTAAAGTAGAGAACAAGATTACATTTCTGTCAAAAGGTGTTCCTGTAATTCACCAGAGATAGAAGCACAGAATGAGAAAGTTTCTGCCAATTTTCAGTTTGCACCTGTATGAGCACCATAGTGTTTGAGCCTGGGTTTAACCTCAAACAGGCACAGTTCAGTATGGAGTATCAACACATATGGGTAAGTGAGCTAGACTGTATTTCCATATGGTTCATGTTAGTGTATTCAACTCCATTTTATTTTTATTTTTTCTATTTAAGATGCATGAGCCAGGAAGAGCCTAGCTTGTCATTCAGACCACAGGTTGCATTTACTTGGCTGGGAGTTAGCATGATTTTCTCTTCAACAGTAACAAACAATTAGACATAAACATCACAGAAAGACAATAAACTAGAACTCTAGAATGCTATTTTTAACACTATTTTTTACTACGGGCCTATGTGCTGAAAACCACGAGAATGCTGGTGTGATATGTTGTGGAACTGATATGTCACAGCCTGAACTAATTGATGATTGAGCACCTGGTGAAGGGGGGGGGGGGGGGGGGGGGGGGTTGGGTGGCTGGACCAGGAAGCACAGGTGCAAGCAATTCATCTGTGCTTCCCAGGTGAACCCAGCATCCATCCCTCCCTTCTCCCATTTAAGGGCTAGCCTCTGAATGAGGGGCTATTGAAGTGCTGCTTCATGAGGAGTGGTCTGTAGGTAGAAGACCCTATTGTTGGTTGGGTGAGTCAACCTTTTCTTATATATGGTTATTGATATTTGTAATAATACTTTGTCTGGTATTGTAGAGAACTTAATGGAATCAATTTTGTTGTCTCTCAGGACCTACATCTAATTTTAGGGGTCAAAAATTACTCTTAAAGTTGTAAAATACTGAAGAAAGATTTATAAGCTAAGTTGCTCCTTTAACATAAGGTAGGAGTGTGAAAGGGAAGAACTCTGTTTGCTCCTTTGAATTGTTGTGAAATATGTTGGATTTTAAAATGCCGCCATATTTTTTTATATTTTAAACCCACTGAACTTACTAAGGAAATAATATTCCTGAAGTTGTGGTGCCTCATATCTGAAAGCTAGGCTGCCTGCAGTTTTAATTTAAATGTGTGACTGGATGCAGCTTTGTTTCGCCAGGGAGGAAAGGACTAAGCAGTTGTTTTTGAGAAATGTGCTTGTAAGCATTTTCATGGGACTGATATAGTAGAGACTGACAAGCAGGTAATAAAAAATTGAGAATAGAGAAGATGGAGGATGGGTTTCAGAATTAAAAACCAGGATGTTCTACTTCTATGGACCTTGTAATAACAAGTGAAGTTTTTAAGACTGTGAAGGCTTGATGATGTTATGAGCTTGTATAGTTATGAGAACTCAGGTTATGACAAAAGCCAATAAGTGAAGAAAGAGATGTACAAGACTGAGATGCAACAAATACTGGATAAGGATGGCACCTCTAAAAAGCATGGCTGATTGTGGACCGCTGAGGAGCTGGAGATGTTGCTGTGCCATCAGTTGCCCATGTAGACTTCTGTGTGAGCATGTGTTGTTGTACAATCTCTGAATACATAGTCTCACCTCGTTTTCAAGTACGAGGTAGAAATTTAATGAGTAGTGATCCGGTATTTTGTTTTATCATGTTCAGTGTGTGCTTCCAGGCTATAGTATATGCTGTTTACTGCATGCTATTTAAATGCTGTGCTAAAGGCAGAATAATTTACTTTCTCATGGGCTTTTCTGTAGCACTCATTACTGTAAGACTGGAATATCCTACAATCTAAAATAAATTGACACCTCAAACCATGTACCTTGAGGATAAACTATTTCTACTCTCAAGCATAGACAAATGTCAGTCATATTGTATATGCCCAGTTTGGAACGTTTGTGACTTGATTTCTTTGAGGACTCACTGGCATGCAGTGCTTTGTTTGATGTATACATCCTATTTTCTTCAGTTGCAGCTGAGACTACTCAGCCATTCTGCAAATTGTGAACTGAGGAAATGATATAAATAGGAGCATCTGGGAGGATCTTCTTGTTTAAGTTGTTTGCTCTGAGTTTGGAATTTCTCAAAGAAGCAAGGGTTATATGTTGCTCTGTTTTGTATGAGGTAGGTCTTGTGCACTCCTACTGTCATGCCAAGGCTTTAGTGCAGTAATTTACAATGCTGTGAGGTAAGATCTTCAAGTTATTTATGATTTTAACTAAGTTGGAGCAGGTGGATAACACTGGAAAAAACTTTCAAAATTGCCCAACAATATAGAAGCAGAACTCCCATTTTCAGAAGCACATAAATTGCTTATAAGCTTAGGTGCTTTTGGAAAATTACTTTGTCTTTTTCTGCAATAAAGATGATGAAATAATATCTATATCATTGCTGAAAGACAAAAATTCTAATCTGAAAATTATCTACATGCAATTTCCAGCAGTACTTCAAAATTTAGTTGAAAGCTATTAAAGAAGCATAGCTGAACTAAATAAATGCAATATATCTGTCTTGTGAACAATATATAATGATACTTTAAAAAAAAAAATTCCATTACGTAACAAGACTGGCTCTTGAGAGAACATGAATACTTCTTGAGGCAGTAACTTAACTTTGCTGCTGCCAACAGCAGCACAAGTATTTGGTCTTCTCTTCATTCTTACTCAAAATGCTATAGTAGATGTTCTTGTCTGAGAGAGAATAAACCTCCTTGGACTTGCACAAATAAATTTGCAACGTATTTATGAAGACTTCAGACTGTTTTAAGCTCTGTGTTGACTACATTGTCTTCATTGTGTACACAAAGGTATACCTGTTCTAAAAGACCATCACGAGAAAAACAGCATAGTTGAATTTAAAACTGATTATTTCTTAAATCACTGTGTGTAATTTAGTATATTAACACTGACTAGTGCTCACAGCATAATATAATGAAAATACATAAATTGCTTCTCAAAACCGCATGGCAAAGGATGAAATAGTATGGGCAATATCACTTAAGAAACTGAGGAACGCTTTCATAATTAGTAACAAATTCATATGGTGCAGAACATAGAATTAAAATCATGCACAATTCATTCTCTCTGTATATTTATTCCAGACTTCATATGCTTTCATATGTTTCATATGAATCATAGAATCACAAGGTTGGAAACGACCTACAATAAATTAAATACTTCTGTTTTGTGCAATGTTCCTCTGAAGTATTTGGAGGACTGCTCATATAAAGAGTAATGCTTTCTCATGAGAATAAGAACTTGTGTTACCATAATGTTCACTTTAAACCAGCTTTTGACTATGAACTGACCTGAGATCTCCAAGTTCAGTTCTGCTGTATCTTGCAGAGTCTGTGGTATTGATCTGACTTAGCTTTGTGCTTTCAGTCCTGCAAACTTAAGAAATGCAGTCAGTAAGTCAGCTCTACCATCTAGTTGCAACCAGTGTTTTCAATAAACTTTTTCACTGTCAGTTCAGCAGGTTCCTAGTATATCTAAATAATACATACTTACTGATATTCTCTAAGGCTAACTGTTAGGTTACTTTCATGCAGCATGGAATGAAGTAGTTCATAAAAGTGCAGGTATATTACATCTGTGATATTAACATGATCAACCCTACTTTCAGTTTAAAATAATAAAATCATTTTTGACAGGTCTCACTTCCTGTAAAATTGCTTTGTCTGGCATAATTTATGTTCTCTCCTTTAATTCTTTATCAACAGAATCCCATATCAGCTTTTTCCTTTATTTTTCCCACATTTTATAGTTACCTGGGTCATCTGCTTTGCCCTTTATGAATATTTGCATCATCTTTTGATGCTGTAAGAAATTTTTTTTTCCCCCGTTCTGTTAACTTTGTTAGAAGTAGCATCCCTTGGTAGACAGCTCCAAGTTTCTAAGAATAACTGACTGAAAAGACATATATCTGAATTATTATGTAACGCTTTGAAGCACAGAAAGTGAATCATTCAGTAAGGTGTGGGCAAAACTGTACAAACACCAGGAACCATTTCAGATTGTCTGGGCATCATGGGTTGTAATGTGTCTTCTGGGACATTTGGGACTGAGTTGAGCCCTGATATTCTTTATGATTCTCTCTGCTACAGGAAAAAAATGATTTCCAATAGCTATGTCTAACAGAACAAATGCCTGTCTATTTCTTTATTTGCCTTTAAAAGATTTATAATACAGAATTATTAACTTTGTTTGCTACAGCTAGCTTGCTAAGAAAAGTGTATAAGAAATGAAATAAATACAGTATTTGTTGCAGAGTAAGGAAAGTGCAGGAAAGTGTACTTTAGCCAATCCTTTCACATCGATTCAGCTGTGGTTTGGCCTTAACATTGCTGATTTCTGTCCTGACAGTGATGTTTCTTCTTTTTGGGTGGGGTTATCATATCACATCTTGTAACATTTTTTGAAGCCCATTAGTGAATTGCTATAGAAATGCAGTTCATAATTTTATGGCAAGGATTGCATGTGAAAGCAATACTATCTTCATGAGTATAATAAGCATCGTGACTCTGTCCACTTTAATGGCAAAATCATTTCATTCAAGTAGGCAAAGGATTTCTGTCTAAATCTTAATTCATTGTCAAGCCTTTTGGTTATCAATGAAGAAAATGGTCCCCGAATGAAACTGAATTTGCTTCTTTTCTTCAACTACAAACTGTAATTGTCACTTGACTCTAGAACATATTTATTTTCTAAACCATTCACAATGAAACTTGGAAAAGAATTGCTGCTGCAACAGTCTTTCCTAAAGGTTAGGTTAGGGACCAACCTGCAGAGAAAACTGAACAGGGAATTCAGCCTTAATTACTAACTTTTTCTTCCATGTCTCCTCCTTCCTCTTGTGTTTTTACTGAACTTTGAAAGGCCCTTGATCCATTCTGTTTGGCCATGGTAGTGGGCAGATTTCAGTTAGATGTGGAACATGGGGAAAGTTACAATAACAAGTTTGTGTTGATAGGTTTTGTTACAGTAAATAGGTGACAATTCCTGTATTCTCTCCTTGCTGCCTGGTGTATTGCATGTTCAGGATTGAAATGCTAGTCCTTAACCATTTTCCCCCCCTGTATATTTATTTATAATTTGTATACCTATATTTATATATATCTAATGTGGAGAAGACTGAGGGGATCTTATCAATGTTTATAAATACCTAAAGGGTGGGAGTCAAACGGATGGGGTAAGGCTTTTCAGTAGTGCCCAGTGGCAGGACGAGGGGCAGTGGGCACAAACTGGAACTATAGAGAAGTTCCATACAAACATGAGTTAAAACACCTTTGCACTGAGAGTGACAGAGCTTCTAGAACAGTCTGCCCAGAGAAGTAGTGGAGATGTCCAAAACCTACCTGGATGCTTTCCTGTGCTACCTACAGCAGGGAGCCTGCTTTAGCGGAGGGGCTGGACTAGATGATCTACAGAGGTTCTTTCCAGCTCCTACAGTTCTGTGAGATATGGTACTTGATGTGTACTATAAAACACTTATAATAGAATTGCAATTAATTTTAAAGTGTTTCTTACTTAAATGATTTTGATGACAGAGGATCTTAATGAGTTAAATACTGGAGTTAAGTACTGCATGAGCTCTGTGAGTCACTTTGTGTCTTCTTGATGAGAGCTAAGGCAAAATGAGGCTGATAATCAGATCTGCACTGAGAAAACAGATGCTTTTCAATACTAAAACAAGTCTGATCTCCTAATCTTTTTTTAAAAGAAATCTTAAACTGTCTTTGAGCCCTCTAGAGAAGTCACATGCCAAAGCTATGATTCAAACTGCATTGTAGTCAGGTCTGGATTTTGTGACACAATATACGTGTGCTTTTTCTCACAGCTCTCCTTTCTCCGCTTTCCCTACTATGCATGTTTCTCTTTTATTTTGGCATTGATTCTGCAGTACAACTCAGACGTGCTCATGTAAGCCCACACAACGTAAGGTAGGTGCAGCAAATGGCACAATCAAACCCATTAAATAGAATTTTACTTCCATAACAGAATATGACAGCTGTCACTTAAAACTGAGAATTCCTTTTCCCAACAAGCATATTTTATTCTGAGACAGCATCATAGGAGATCCTCCCCCTTCAAAAGAGATAGGAAAATATAATAGTTATTTTAATCTTGTTTAATCACCTGGGCATGAACTGATTTACATGCTTGACACTACAAGGTGGGGGTAAGTAAATTCCTAGCAACTGACGCATATTTCTTCAGTATTCAATTTTAAAAGTAAAACAGGCTTGAATTGTATTTTGATTATTCCATCTGGTTCATAAAGAAGCTATTCTAAACTGAAAACTCAGCACAGCACAGGCTATTTTATGTGGCCATTTATGCTGTATTTGGATCATTGGGATATATTCTAGCCCTGTTCTGTGCCTTGTATATGCCAGAAGACCTAAGATAATCATAGGTAGAACACAGAAAGAGAACTTTACTCTGCACTATGGCCTTTTCATAGAATGTAAAAAAAAAAAAAGTAACTCTGAAACTCTCTACAGCAAAACTCATAGGAGGACTTCCAGGAATAGTCTGTGGCATTTTTATTCCTTCTTAGCTATGACTTTTATGAATAAGAATTGAAATGCGTATTACTGATAACTCTGCTTCCAGAAAAAACCCCTTCATAGAACAGAAATACTGGCTTAAGCTCACAATCTCTTGTATATGCTTTTAATTGAGGGCAGCAGTCCCAGATTTGGCTAGGAAGGTAAAATGATTCGTAATTAGATTATTTAGGTTTTCTTCTGTTTTTATATGATTCTTGAGATCTGAGTCCATTAAAATACAAAAAAAAGTATATAAACATATATGTGTGTGTGTGTGTGCCAAGTTAAATAGTAATGGCAATATAGTAGGCTGAAAGGATACTTGGATACAATACACTAAAAGTCTTTGAAATTTCACATAGAATCAGAAAACCTACCAGGCAATCTGTAGGACTATGAAACATTTGCCTTACAAAGGGATAAGGTAGTAACAGAAACTAAACAAAATTAGTGTTTTCATTCACACCACAGAAGCTTAGGGAAGCTAGCACTCCAGAATCTATGGGATTCTCACACTGCAGTTTCTATAATCTGTTTAAAAAAAAAAAATCCATAATGTAAGTAATAAAATGCTCTTGAGAGATCATAGAAAAGCATATGTCTGATATCTATTAAATTGAGAGTGGGATAGACAATTTTACTGGATGCTGCCCAGTCTTGTTATCTGGCAGTGTATTTCACACAGCAGAAAATGTTCCTGTAGAATAGATTACTAAACTTTGTTTTAAAAATGGGTTCTTGAAGTCATTAGACAAATTAATGTTGGGCAACATCTCCAAGGGCTATTAAGGAATGCAAGCTAGTCCTTGGTGTTACTAAAATACTGACTACTGGGACATACTGGGAGCAATACCACTCTGTAACTGTCGTGAAATACCGTTTCCATAATGGCCACTGGCAGACAGGATGCTGTGCTAGATGGACCTTTGTCTGATTCAGTCCTTCTCCTGCTATGTTATGTTTATGAAGGAGCCATGTTAGACTTAAAAAAAAAAAAAAAGGGCATTTGAAAGGCTATAAATAGTGAATAATGGACTTCCCAGACTGGTGGGATTTCTGATGTGCTCTTGCTAGCACTGCTGTGAGCTAAGGTCACAGAACAGATGAGGTTTTCTATTCAGACTACATGTAATGTTCTGGAAGGAGTATGAAGCTTTGAATAAAATACATAGATGATGGTAAGTTCTCAGAAATTGAAACTGGCAGAGAGGGCAGTGGCTTATTCCAAGGACCTAGAAGGTCTAGTCTGACCTTCTCGGGTCTTCTGGTAAAACTTCCACTGGCTAAAGTTTTAGAAATGTAATCACCAAAAAATGGCATTATTTCTTCAGTGTGTACTCAAAAATTGCCAACTAAAGCTCACCAAATTAATTATGTTACGTTCAGTGGAAGATTTGCTTGTGTGAGGGCTGCACTGAGTAAGGTTGCCTCCATTAATAGAAGGACTTTTATTCCTCTGAATACATTCAGAATTATAATGAACGTGAACATCTACTTGCATTCCTGTGAACAAAACACAAAATCCTTGTACTATTGGTACAATTTCGTTCATCTGGTTAAGAACTTTGTTTTAATGAGGGTATTTTGCATTATTTTTTTACATGAATGTGCTTTTTTCCCCCATAGATTATACGTAGAACTGGCTCATAATACCAGTGTTCATACTATTGGAGGCCAGGCTCTGATATAAAAATTGGAATATGAATTGACAAGTATTTGGAGAAAAATATTCCAGTTATAGAATTTATAGAACCTTTAGCTTTGTTAAATAATATTTAATAGTAAGCTGTTGACTGGATGGCATTAGAAAGAACCATTTTGATGTAGTTTTTTATACTTCATAGAACTGTATTTTTTCCTGTCACTCTCCTCAATATTAAATTTCATGTCTCTAAATGATATGAGTTGGCTTTATTTTCCTCAGTCAGAGACTTTAATGTTGATGTTATTGATTCATTCTTAAAAAAGGAAACTATGAAAGGCTTCTTCAAAATATGTGAAATTTGATCAATTTTCTTCTTTCAAATTGGAAATGCAATATGCCTAGTACTCCAGGATATGTGTTTCTAAGTGCAAGCGGTTGGAGCATACATAATAATTTTCTGTTTTATTTGAATGTTCTGGCTCAGCACCTACCTTTTCTAGATGCTGATGCTCTAATGGTTAAGTAAGCTAACATGGTAGTTTTCAAGTAGCAATTTATATTGCAAGTAAGGCGTTATTAAAGTTAAGTGTTTCACAACCAACTTGATCGTGTACATTTTTCAAGTACTTAGTATGATATTTGTAAGTGCATTTCTACCACACTACAGGAGGTTTCTAGAGTATGGTCTGAATTCCTATCATTTTCTCTCCAATATGAATTTTATCTTGGTGCATGTGACTGTGTGAGTGACAATGGAAGGAGGAGAATATAAACAAATGCATTTCTCCTGTTGCTATCTTAGGACTGTTAGAACACATTTCTATCTTTTTTAATTCAATTTTAATCACTAGGGGAATAACTTTCTTTAAAGAAGGAGAGATCTTTGTGTCATATGGGTAATCAGATCAGTAGAACTATATAGTCAGTACAGGAATATTCAACTCTGATTTTCTGCTTTTACTGTGTTGTGGCCTAAGAACTGATATTTAAGTATTTCTCTAAGGTAAAATGAAAGATGCTTATTTTCTCTTCCAAAGTGTTTTCCCTTTGTACTGAAAACATAAAAAGAAATCCATAAAGACTTCTTGAATGTAGAAAAAGGAGTTTTAGTCTTCAAAGTTTATTTTTGTTCTTTTTAGTAAGAGATTGACTATACAGGTAGAGTTAGCAGTTAGTAGTATGTAAGGGGAAAGAAAGGATGGAGAGCACACAAGATACAAAATATGTGATTGGTTCTGCCCGCCAGGAAGTAGAGAGTAGACAGAATTTTCTCAGATATCTCCTTTTAATCAACTAAAATCTGAACATTGTTGAGTTGTCTTTTGATGTTGCAGGTACTGCTGGGGGTTTCATAGGGTTCTGGAATTCCTCCTTGGTGTGCAAGATCTGGTCTGTGTTACAGGGAAAGGTATGAGTGTGTTTATAGCACAGCACCCCTCACAAACACTGGAATTAATACTTAGTAAATGGGATCACATAATAGCAAATATCTGTCATTCTCTTTAAAGACTATTACCTAAGGGCTGTGATTTCATGCTTGGAGTCTTGTTCTTCTGATTGTCTGTATCCTGGCTCTCAGAGTGCCATGTTTTACTGATGGGTACTGAAGGCACCCAGTTTTGTTTTAAAATGATCATCGTTTTGGAACATTCGAAGTATAATATAAAAGAAACAAACAATATCTATGGTTCTTGCTTTCAGAGGGTAGATGCATTCTATTGCATTCTTTACTCACTTTATAAATTCCAATCTGTCTCTTCATAACTCTTTGCTTTATCCTTTTCCACATAACTTCACATCTTTTTTTCCATGTTGTTCCTCATACTTGTTTTGTGCTCCCCTTCTCTGTTAACTCCCACTGTAACTGTTGTTCTAGCTCCTCCAGAACAACAGCATAATCCCTGCTGGTGAAATTCTGCCTTTTGCCCTGAAACTAGAAATCTGGATAGCTGTGCTGTTTTCTTTGTTAAAAGATTTATAGGTTTTTAAATTCACTTACGTAATAAAGAAGAATTCTACACTTTCTTTTAAAATACAACAGTAGGTAATTAACATTAAGTCAAGGCACTATCTTTAGACAAAGTTTTCATCACGAAGGATCTAGAGTTCTTTTCAAGTTAATAAATGACAGGGTTAGTACCTAAAAAGATCTGCAGAGACTATAGCATGCCATTCTGTTTTTCTTATTGTGTTTAAGACTATACTCATCTCAGTATGCTGGATGATACACAGCTATGAGGTTACAAGTCAGCTTGCCTTAAAGCACTTCCTTATTAAACTTTTAATAAGAACATTAGCAATTGGCACTAATGACTTCTGTTTGTACTAGAGATGACCATACTGTGTGAACTGAAATGCATGAATAAATGCAATAAATAACTCAAAGATGCTGTGTTTTGCTGTGTAGTATCTTATTTAATGATGGTGATCATGCACCAGAATGACTTTTTTGAGGACATCTTGTGAAGAAGAGGAAATCTGAACAACAGGAGAGCAATGTTCCTTTCGTCAAACAGCTGGGCAGGGCAAGGACCATTTTTCGTCTTGTAGACTTGCAGGGAATGTAGATTACCAAATCCAAAAAAAAAAAAGATCTTTTATCCTAAGATTTGTTTGTACTTTTGCAATTCACATTTTACTTCTCACTAATGGAGTCTATCAAAATCTTATCCTTGAGCTGGTTGTTTTCATCACTTGAATTGGTGATGATTTGCTTAGTCACTGCCAGTGTTTGGACCTGAGTGATATTTGCATGTTCAAACATTCTTTAAAGGAGAGTTGGCCTAGAAATGCTTTCTCTAGCAATCCTTACTGAATTCATCATTATTAAAGCTTTATTTCTGCATCTCCAGAAACCTCCGTGTAAGTGAGTGCATGAAGCTCATTGCATCCCAGTAAGAAAGGATACTACAAGCACCCTTGATACATAAATGGAGAAGATTCATAATCATTTTGGTAATTCTTCTAAGCTTTGCCATAGTGCCTAAACTTATTTCTTGAAGTATAAAACTTGGAGGTGAACTGAAAGGAATTTTTCAGAAGCAGTAGGGGGGAGGCAAACTGATTACTTTAATTCATCCAAACCTAAAATAAGGGCAAGGATGATGTATCACAGCTTTTTGTATCATCTAAGCTGTTGTTTTTAGTTAGAATAATTAGCCCCTATTAATAAGTAGGTATTAATTATTTAGTGTCATTTAGTTCAAACTTAAATCAGCAAGAAGCTAGCCATGTATTTGTCAGAGTTGCATAGCCCTTTTATTATTGTTTTTTTCCTCCAATTCTCAATCTAAACTAAAGGCACCTGGAAGTTTGCCTGCAAGGCTCTCTGTGCATTTGGCTATAACATTGTTCTCGAGTTTCTATCTTCACTTCCGTTTTACCTTTTCTGATGATGGATGTTTCCCTCTCATGAATATTCAACAAGAATCATCTGTTAATAAAACATATGTCTATCTTGAACAATGGAATATAAAAATGTATGTAAGCCAAGCTCTTATCTCAGTGATGCTGCTGGCATAATGGAGTGACTTTTTTTGAAGACAAAAGAACTGTTCTGTACTGTCATCAAATAAGAGTGAAATTTGACTTTTTGTCCTGTGCTTCACTGATTGTCAACTCTTCAGGAAGTGTTTCCTGGTACCTTGTCAAAAGTAACAAATGGAGGTGCAGTTTTTGTCACCCAGTTAGCTTGCACTTTTCTTTTGCCAGTATATGCTTTGTATGGCAATGTGATGTATTCTAGTGCAATGTAAAATGTTGATGCCTCTTTTAAGCCCTACTCATGTTTCAGTTTATTTAACTGTAGTAGCAGGAGCTCAGCCTCAGACAGGCAAGATGTTTAAAGGAATCCTTTGTCTAAATTACATGATTTCTTCTGCTCCTCAAAAGCTTCTCCATCCGTTTCACTCTGGCATGTATTTTCACTGATTTCTCCCTAATGAGTTAGCTTTTTGAGGAGAGGAAAAAAAAGACTGGTTTAATTACCACCTGATTTCATAGCTTTGTTTCCTTGAGTGAGGAGCATTATTTTCATTAAAGACAGAAAACAGGTTTTTTTTAAATCTAGAACTACATTTTTTAATCAATCTGATGTAGGAGTTGTGTATCTACAAAACTCTTCTCAAACCACTGAGTTACCTAAGCAATAATTCCTGTAAACAAATAATTTGTTCTCTTTTTATTTCTACCTTTTTGCACATTTTTTTTTCCTGCCACTTTATACTTTTTTTTTGCTTGAGGAGAAACTAAACTAATTGTATTAGAACTCTCAAGTATGCACAGGTTGGCCAGACAAGTCATCATAAGGTTGAAACTTCCTTTAAACTCTTTCTTCTGAGAGAAATAATGTGCAACTGCCACAACATTTCAGCTCCTTACCATGTAGCTGACACGCTGAGTCTTATCTAAGAATAAGAAAAGCTATAAAAAAAAAAACTCTGGAGGATTTTCTTTGTTTTTGTATTTTGAATAATAGGTGGCAAGTCATGTTTGACATAAGACTGCAGAATGATTAGGCTAAGGATTTGGAGTGCAGCTGCACTGATGATATTTGGCAGCCTTATTGACACACTGTATTGCCTCGGGCTGATTATTCTTTGCAGTTTTTCAGATATTTCTCGCAGTCTGTTTAGGGAGAAAACAATTATATCTACTTTTGAGCTTGTTTGTCTCCAGCCTCCATCTCTCTCAACTTGTGGCAAACTGAAGCAAATGACTGCAGAGTTGACTAGCCTGCTTCTGACACCTAAAAGGAATCCTTCCTTACACAGCAAAATACTCTTCACTGGCAACCTTCTCAAGGCTTATTTACAGGGTGATAGTAGAAAGCTGCCTTTGCTTTTCCCTCATTTGACTTGTCATTTGCAAAATAAATTCTGTGCAGTTTGTCATAGGCATGAGTTACCCAGGGCAGTTTCAGGAAGCAGTATTTCCTACACCTGTGTCCTACTCCTTTCCTTCAATATAACCTAACACAGCATGTCTATAGCTACATAATGTGGTTACTGTCAGGCCTCTCATCCTGATCATCTGGACACAACCTAAATAATATTGCAGTCATATTTACAACAGTAATTGCTACTGAGTAAATTGTTTAATGGCTTATAAATATCTTTTTACAGTTAACTTCTCTGGCTCTCTGACATATCTTGCCTGCATAAATTTGGTGACCCAGGTGCTGTCCTTAGCACCTGAGATCATTACTGGGCTGGAACTAAACTTGTGCTTGGATTCATGACACCTGTGGCAATGCTGATCATAAGGCCACAACTGAACCACAGAGAGCACTCTTAAAAATAGTGCAGTCTTCTGCCATGAGGCACATGCATATGACATGTCCAATAGAAATCACAAGGACTTGAAAAATTACTGTTGCTGGAAGCTAAGCAACTGTTCCTGAGGTAAAGTTGTGTCATTAGATATATAATTCATATTACACATCTCATCGTTGCTGTTCTATAAAATATTTTTACTCAGCGGTCAAAAAAAGTCAACTGTGCAGAAATTCAAAGCTTTTTCATACCCTTAACTTTGCTGCACTTAAAATAAAAGTTTGGTCTGATATCCTGATTTTTATGAGCAATTCTGAGGCCATTTGGCCTAATTTGAATTTTAGAAAGGCAGCTGGGCAGTGTTGTGTGACAGTTGTCACTGAGCTTTCCTGTTTCCCTGAAATGTTGTTGTCTGATGTCTATAACTGTGCAGTCATCTGCAACTGAATCTTTACCTGCTCCTCCTCAGTGACATGTGGGTTAACCATTAGCTTGTGAATAATCACACTAGAGGTAATTTTGTTTTTCAGCACGTAGTACTAACTGAATATTTGAATATTCTCTTACAGAATTTCTGGAGGATCTTTTTTTTTTTTTTTTTGGTGTTCTACCTGACATGAATTCAAGCAAACCTGGTTTGTCTAAAAAAAAAAAAAACCTAATTGTTTTAATATCCTCAAAGTATGATATTATTTCAAATCCAGGGTTGCAGATATGGAATACTAAGGGGTTTCTCTAAATAAATAGCCTGCAATGTTACTGTTATAAGTGACTTCCAGAGGGAAATGGAAATAAGTTTGAAAGATTTTTAGCTGGGACTTGCAATACTTTGTGAGTAACAACTATGCTATAGTGCCTCTTTATAGCAAAATAATCTGAAGAAATTTGCCTTTTTCCTTTTTCCTGACCATTGCTTGGAGGAGTGAGAGTGCTGAGAGGAAGCTCTCATTCTGCCTCTTTCTTGCTAACCATGAAAGGAAAAAGTAAGACTTGAGCAGGAATAGGAATTGGAGAGCTTTATTGAGGTTTATAGCCCTATGGAATGAAAGAGTTGACGAACTTTGAATAATATCCATTCTCCACTCTCTTCTTTTTTTATGGTATGAAAATCATGGCAACACTACTTGGTCTTCCAGTGCCCTTTTTTATTGAAACATTTAGACAGCAAAGAGATGCATACAGTATCTACAGACTGTAGAAGGATTGAGAATTTGGTCATACACTGCATGCTTTGAACTTAGTTCATGTGAAAATACTTTTCCTAATGAGAAAACCCATTCAGTCATCAACAGATACTACCAAGGGTAAGATGTGAAACAGCTTTCTGAAGGATTCTAATAAATGGTTTTTTCATACAGTTTCTCTTATTTCTACATTATTTAAATTTATCCATGTATAAGTACCTGAGTAATCCCGAAGTTGAAATATTTCATGCAGAGCAATTTACAAGCATGTAACTGACCAATACAACTATTCTTTGAAAGCACAGTCTGCATTTTTTTTTTCCAGTTTTTGTTGGCAATACTTTCACTCATTTGCTCAGAAGTATCTCACTACAAACTCTGTTATGTCAAATATTTGAAGCACGGTTATCTACTTTTAGATTCCATTATTAGTTGCTACAAAATAAGATCAGTTTTGCAAGTTGGATGTTTGCATTTTTCCCACTTCCACAGCGGAGCTTGATCTTAATGAGATCAATTCTTGAATAGTGGGAAATACTTTCCTGTTGTTGTGGTATTATCTTCATTGGAGTCACTTACTAAAGACCATTTAATGTGTGGAAACACAAAGTCTCACCTTTATTTGACTGCATACAGCAGGAATTACACTGACCTAAGGCACAGCTGTATTTTATCTAATGTATTTCACTTGTGGCAAAGGAAAGTGTGCTTGTCAGTATCTATTTTATTTGAGCCCTAAAATGTGCTAAGGTCTCTAACACACACACACACACACACACAAGATAGTTTAAATATAGCTTTCTTGAAAACTAAAGGTATCTAAAAGGAAACTTAAAGGTATCTCACTATTTTCACACATCAGTCAGAGTTTCAATGATTCTTGGATCTTCCAGGTTTCTCTTTGTATTATAAGCTTGCCCCAGTTAAATGGTGAAGACGTGGAAGTGTCTGCTACAGAGCATTTTGTCACTTTATAGCTGTATGACAATTCTTTGCATGTGAATATTAACTATGTGACTTCTTCACATGATTTACTCCTCAAATCACAAATAAGGGGTGTATGTTGTAGCCCCTCATACATAAAAACAGCTATATTATTGTATAGGAAATGCACACTGAAAACCCATTTAATAATGACAGAAATTAGGTTTTTGGTTGAATATAATTTCTTAAGTTCTATTATATCAAAAGAATAATAATAAAAACCTCTCCTTTATTATCTGAATGAAGACAGACTCAGTGGCAATAAACTTCCTGCTGAACATTGTTTTATGTAGCAGTCATCCTGTTCTGAGGAATTGCATTACAGGATGGGCTAGCTTTAAGGTTAGAAAGCAATCTAGTGTAGGACATTCACAAAGCAGAAACCTGCTATATTTTGGGAGAGATGAACATAGTCAATTTTAATTTATTTGGTGGAAGAAAACTCTTATTAAATTTCTTGGCATAAACTTGTTTCATTGTTTGGGGAATTAGAATTATTCCATCTCAAATCATGAGAATGTATTAATTAAAATACATTATTAGTTATGCTGTTATGTAAAAGGATCACCTACATGTACCTTGAAATAGCAGAAGCTTTAAAAACTGCAGTATGGTGACAGGAGCGAAACCCCACTGATGTCTTGTACTGCTGGTGTTTTGACTAGTTAACTTTCCTTGAGTTTTCCTTTGTATAAATGGTTTACATGTTTAGTTAAGATAAATACCCCTAATTTAAGCTTCTTAGTCACTTAAGTGCTATGATCATTTGGAGCACCGTTTGTGATGTTTCTAACAATTTCCTGCACTTCTGCAGTGGAATTATTAGTAATTTCTGGTTTTGTTTGTAATGCTCCTTTTTGTCCCATGAAAGGAAAGCATGCCTTTTAAGAATTTAATGCTTTTACTTGATAATGTCCGTATCATCAGGAATCTGCAGCAACTGAGAAAGACTAAAGGGAAAGTCTGAGGTTTGTTTGCTGCGTGCAGTTGTGTAATTACTGTGTGACTAATGGGAAGAATTGAGCTCAGTTGGACACGTTTCACGAAAACTGGAGTTTCCTACAGTTTATTTACTCAAAGCAAGTTAACTTGCACTGACTTCGGTGTTTGTCTGAAAAGCTGCTATTTATTCCTCACTGCAAGCCACTATAGTATGGTGGTCAGAATGAGTGCTTTATATAATTTTGGTGTCAGTGAACATCATAAAAAGTTATCAGGAAAGATTTTTAAACCTACAGGACTCTGCCTGAGGGCCCACAGGAAGACTATTGATGGCAATATCTTTGAAAGTTCATTAAGAGGATTTCAAGGATTAAACCCCCTCTTTTTTGTCTGGGTGGAGATTAGTGGGGGAACCTGTACCAGTGGGCATTTGGCACAATCGGACCTGATTGCGGAGTTCCCTTTGTGTTGTGCAGGCAGCTGGACAAAAGGGAGCTTAAGGCTGAGAGTGTTGGCCTTGCAGTGCCTGGTGCGGAGGGGTCAGGCTGCGTAGAGGCAGGGTGAGCGGCTTTGGGAGAAAGGCAGCTTGAGGGTGAAAGTATAACGTCAGTTAAGACAAAAGAAAACACTGTTATATACAGATATGGAAGCCGAAGCTTAAAATGAAAGAGAGGAATACTTATAGTGCTGAAAAATAACAGTGTTGTAGTTCTTTTTTTTTTTTTTCCCCCCTCCTTTATAGCTCTCCCATTTTACTGATCTAGGCTGAAGGTAAACAGGGCAGTGCAGCTCATAATTGTACAAGAAGTGCAAGAGAAACCATAAAAGCAAATCATCAGCATAGTCTCATTCTTCTGGTTATTGACTCAGTTAGAACAGGAATTTAGTACAGCATGTGTAAGAGCATCTTTGGTGTTTGGGATGAGGGACAAATTTGCCAAATCACAGAAGTACTGAAGGAAGCAGTAGAAAGTCGTAGAATGGTCTTTATTTTCACGTTTCCCTTTTTTTTTTTAAAAAAAAAAAAGCCATCTATTATTCTAACCAAATTAGAGTACTCTTAAGCAGTGCCTGGTGATGATTTCTGTTGTGCATACATGAAAAGAATAACAGTAAAGTTCAGCTTGCTCTGCATGTTTCTAGACCCGCTTCTTGCCTATTAGCAGGACTGACTTCAAAGCTGAATCAAGCTGTTCAGGACCTTTCTCATAGAGTTTTGAAAATGTTTAAAAATGGGCATGAAATATAACCTCTGTGGATTTAAGTATAATTTTGAAGATTTTTTTTTTTTTATTTAGAGCTTGTTGGAAATTCCCTTGGAGGTTCAAGGCCAGATTGGTTAAGGCCTTGGACAGCCTGATCTAGTGGGTGGCAACCGTACCTGAGGCAGGGGAATTGAACAAGCTGATCTTTCAGGTCTCTTCCAACCCAAGCCATTCTATATTTGAAATTCTTAAACCTGTGGCTGCTGCCACTTGTCCTTTTCCTTTTCAGTGCTTTCCTCTTCTGATATTCAGAACTTCAATTATACCACCACTTAGCTTTCCCTTCTCCAGCATGAAAACCAGCTCCTTTGGCCTTCCTGCATTGAGAGCTCCAGTTCCTGCGCATGATCTTGATGTCTCTCTTCTAGCATGTCTCCCAGTTTTCAGTTTCCTTCTTGTAATGAAAGCTCCAGATAAGACACAATACTCCCAAAGAGTGCTGACTAGTGAACAACATTTGTTTTTCTCTGTTCTGTGTAGTCTGTATATGCTCATCTTACCTAGGTACTCATAATTGACAGTCATCTTTTTTTTTTTTTTCCAATTAGGAAAAGACTGGAGTTACTTCACGCATTTAAGAGGGCAGTATTACTTAGAACCAGCCCACAGAATAAAAATGTAATATTTTACACAAAATATACTGAGGTGTCTGGAACTGAATTATTGTCTGTCTGTAAAACTGGTGGGGATTTGAGGAAGAGTTGGTGTGGGGCTATTGTTTTAACGTTGCAGTGATGCTTTGACGTGTGGCCTAGAAAACTTAATGGATTTTAGAACAACCCTAGTCTGGGGATCTACTGTTTTTTTATTTTTTTTTAATTTTTTATTAGTAGTTTCTAAGACTCTGTAATTTGGATTTTGAAGGGAAATAAAGTAGTCTCAGTGAAATTAGCCATTTCAGGTTTGCATTTTCTTTTCCCTTGAAATAGATAAAAACATTATAAAAGGAAATAAATATTAGAGAAACAAAGGACTTTTATACAGAAGGATTACACCAATGTGCCTGCTAAAAAGAATGAAAGAATTTAAGAAATTGAAAAATAAAAATGAAAGATGCTTTCCATAGAGTAGTTAGGAACTGATGTTCATGGATTTGGAGTATACGAAGCAATAAACTGTTTTCACGGGTGATTAAATGCTGAAACGAAGCTAAGATGTTTGATCACCATGCAAGTAATTTAGTTCAACACTATGAAACATGATTCCTATTATAAGACAAGATAAAAGAAGATACAACAATATCTCTCTTCCCTTGTGAAGGTCAGTTAGAACAATTAATAACAGAGATACCAGATGGTTCAAGGTACAGGCAGTGGGCTCTAGACTGTTCTTTTAAATGTGGAAAATATCATCAGTAAATAACCGTTAATATCATCCTATTTCTTTTTCTACCATGTGCAAAGTCAGCCACTTTTACCAGTCTGTTTCTCATAGAAAATGTTTGCAGCATCAAAAGTCATCATCATGGTTGGCACATTTGGTCCTGTTTCAGCAAAAAGATTAAAGGATACATTGACAGTGTCGATTGGGAGTGAAGTAAATGAGTTTGTAAACTCAGATTTGTGGAATTAGGTGTGCACAGTTGCCCACATATATTTGCAGACTAACAGACCATGTGTAAACACAGATGTATTCTAGGCTTCAGTTCATCTCACTTTAAAATTTTGGCTCATATCCTGCTCTCTTTTGGGGGTTTAACTGTTAGAAAGTATTTAAAATAAATAAAAATACAACTGAGTATCTAAATACCTGAGAAGTGAAATAGAATAACAACCACAAAATATCATCACCATAAATGATTTATTTTAAGATGAACAGAAAGATGTATAGCTTTAAAAGAAATCCTATTGAGGGCTTGTAAATCAAAAAGTAAAAAGATTAAACTTAAAATTCAAGAGCCTTTCTTTCATGGTAAATTCTAACAGGCTTTCAACAAATATTTTACTATTGTGTATTTTATGTAGTTTCTATTACTGAGGAACTCTGATGTTGAACTTTCCCAATTAGAAGAATCTGTCCCCTATAAGTAATCAGGCCTGTGTATGGAATCCTAATAGGCAATTTGGTACTCGTTTGTGTTACTAGTCTGTACAGTTAATTATTCTACCATATTTGCATTCAGAAATATCTCATTAGAAGTGTTCTTTTACAGGAAAATATATTGGATGGGCTAGCAGATTTCTTCTACCTATTGCTTTCATGGGGTGAAGAAACAAATTTGCTAGGTTTATGCAGTTTATTGTCTTTTAGTTTGCTATTATTCCAAATATGATATTTCTTTATCCCTACTCTGTTTTAGTGTAGACATCCCAAATTTATAACTAGTGTCTGGGCTCCCCAGGGCAGTGGTCTTGGCATCAAGCTGCTTGAGTTCAAGTGTTTGGACAGTGCTCTCAGTCATAGGGTATGAATTTTGGGTGGTCCTTGCTGGGACCAGGATTTGTCTTTGAGTGTTATGGGCCCTTTCAATCTGGGGAATATGGATATTTGGATATGACTATATGCTTGTTGCTATGGCTTTTCTCGTCAGTAGAAGGGGAACTAAAACCTCATATGTCAAAAAGCAACTTCACTAAAGCAGCAAGCTTTGGCAGTTACAGTAAGCAGTATTTAATAGAAAATGGGTTCCATAGTCCAGAAAACCTTTAATTCTGCATATGATGCATCTTCATTATAATGGAAAAAACATTTGCTTAATGTATAAATCTGTATCTGGGATAACTTCTACCTTATCCATCTTCCTCAGTATGGTAAGTATTGGAACCCAAACTGCTGGAAACAGTTCTTCATGTCATATATGTCCCCAAACCTAGAGTTGTTTAAAACTTACCATGAAAATAATAAAGCTATGGATGTTATAGGTTATCATAAAATAAAAACCTGTGAGATGGAATACAGAATGCATCTGGGAACATGATCCAACCTCTCCTCAAAGACACAAAGTTTAAATATCATAAAGGCAATAAAAGCAGAAAAAAAGGTTAAAAACAAACATACTAAAACAACAACCCCAAAGCCAGCAGCATCTTCCGCTCATCGTGAGTTCTTTTCCTCTAAAAAATTCCAAATGTAAATAAAGATATGGCTCAATTTAACCTCAGCAAACAGAACTGATTTATTATTTTGTATATTTTTGGGAATGCTTAGTGCTTTTAGTTGTTAATTTCTTGATTTTTCTGTCACCTCTGCCCTTGAAAATTTCTGTGTATTGTGTAGCAGTGTCAGATTTTCTTGTTAGATGACTGCAGGATTTTACTTCTTTGCCTATCCGGTGAATTCAGTTTTTTATTTTTGAAGATTAAATGGCATTGAGAGAAAAATGATAGTGAAGTGTAGAAGTGAATATAGGCTTCCGTATGCGATATGCACCAATGCAGATGAAGTCTGGGAGTGTGCTGCTATCACCATTTTTTTTTTAGTTGTGTAATAAGCGTTCATCAAGTGAAACAGAATGCGCTACTTCTGTCCTTGCTTTGATTGGAAAGGTGTGTTTATATCCTCTCCAGAGAAACAGACAATTTGCACAAAGACCTTAGAAGGAACAGTGAGCCACAACTAGACCATAGTTGTCTTGAAGCATTGAGCGGATATTGTGAAAAGGAAGGGAGAAGAAGATAGAACTTCTCAGTGGCAAAATGCTGAATGTGCTGTGTTCGCAATTACTTTGCACTAATTTCACCTTGGAACTGCAGCAGTGCAGTGTTGCCATTTGCAATGCATTACTTTCCATGAAGCAGTCAGTCCTGGAACGCTCTGATTTAGGCAGACTGAGGTCTAATGCCACACTCAGGATCCCGTGCTAGTTTTAGTGCTGAAGGACATCTTAGCTTTCAGCTCTTCCCTGTAGCCTCTAAACAAAGATGACATTCATACTTGGGGAGTTCTGACATTCAGATTTATTAAGAAATTCTAATTAGAAATGACTTTTTTATAGAATAGTAACATTCACAAAAGTAATAAGGAAAGAGGATAATGGTGAAGCACTCTGATCATTTAATTAACGTTACACTAACCTTAGGATGTCATAAATGTCATTTTCTGTCACCTGTGTTCAGCCTGAGTTTGGGTTTTAGCCTATGGCTATGTGTGGTTGGTGGGTGGGCAGAGCACTAAGCCTCTTTTGCCCGAAGATCATGCTGCAGCACTTCAGTGCCCCTTCTCTTCCCCATGCCCTTTGGCTCAATAGACATTCTATATTCTTCCTGTTTCTCAGTACCTATTTGTGGCTAATGCAGAGGCTGGCAGGCATACAAACTACTTTGAGTACCTGATAGCAGTGGGTGTGTTTAATTATAATATCTATGTTAGCAGTTAATTTTATTTTATTTTGGTCTTATGGAGCTCTTTGCATCTATTCAGTACATACTAATAATACTGTTACAACATTTACAATTTTCACAGCATTGTACAAATGCTGTCTAATTTACCCTATCTGTCTACTGCGATACACATGCTAAGAGAGTTGAAGTGGCAGTTTGCATGGAAGCTTGGGTCCTCAGGGCCTTCCCTTGTGCTTTGCTGCTTGCTCTCAGAGACCTATATTTACCACAGTCCTACACAGAGTACTTCCTTTCTGTATAAAATCCTGAGACAGAGAACTCAGATTGCTCACAAAAGTTCTTATTTTCCCATCCTTATTCTCCTGTTTTTTGTGTTCTTGACAATACTATTTTTTTCTGTCTTCTGTTGCATTTCGTTGCGTGAAACTTAGAGCTAATCCTCAGTGTTCCTATTTAGTACTGACTGTAGCAATCAAAGTAGCTCTAGCCCAGAACAGTCTTTAATGACAGGGTGAAACTTTGAGTCAGTGCAAAAACCTTTGCAGTATTTCTTCTGGTGCAGCATTGCCTACAAGGCATTTCTTATTCTCTGGATGAAGACAAGCTGCAGTAAGAATCTCTGTGGATCAATAA
Organism: Gallus gallus; assembly: GCF_016699485.2. Lineage (NCBI taxonomy): Eukaryota > Metazoa > Chordata > Aves > Galliformes > Phasianidae > Gallus > Gallus gallus. The sequence continues at coordinate 23,101,021 of NC_052539.1, read as the reverse complement.
AGTACAATTTATGTAAATTATAACAGCAGCTTCCCTGAAATTAAACAAATGGATCTGGTGCAGCACTTAGTATTTAGTGGCCCTTTCTGTTCAGAGTCTACAGTTTCTCTTTTTGAGCAACTGAGAATAACTCTTGCTTCACCTCAGGACTCTGGCAAGTTAAAAAGTGCAATTGCCTTTTTTCACCCCCCTCATTATATGTGGGTTAGGTCAGAAAGAAGCTACTGCAGTATAATTTGAATTAATTCATTCACATTTTCCAGTGTTGTTTTGTCACGTTGTCCATAAAAATAAGGCCCCAAACTACAGAAAATGATAAAAGTGCCATTTCACTCCCACTACTGCTAGGAACAATAGTAGTCAATCACACTGTATTTTCAACTCTTATTTATCTGTTCAGCTTAACATTTCAGTTTTGATTTTAGGACAATATATTTTGTGAAATACTCCCCAACTTCATTTCCATCTTTGCTCAGTAAAATTATTTATTTTACTCTTATCAGAACAGGAATTCTTGAAATAGCAGTGGAAGCCTGCTGGTTAACAAATAGTGAAACTTTCTCTTACTTTACATAAACTTACCTAGATGTATGATGTAGGCTCTTACAAATTGCAGCATTTTCCAATTATTTTCTCTGAAAATGAAGATATGTTTGAGAATAAGATTTTAATTTTTTATGAAATGTTCAGAGTGGTTAGAATTTTAATAGAAAAAATTAAACCTTATTCTGCCTTATCTTTTCTTAGATAAGAAAGTGAAATACAAAGAGGAATGTTTGTGATGTGACTGGTGAAAGATAGAAAATATTAACTTTAATACAAAGATGCAAGGTTCCTAAAGCTCTCCAGTCTTACTGAAATTCATGGAAATTAAGAATATTCATATCTTTGAAGATGAGTGGTCTCCTAGGGATAGGCTGGGGAGAGGGGGATTGAAATCAGGTTGTTCATGTGTGTGGTTTTTTTTTTTCTTAGCACATTGTGCTGTGATTATTTTTTTTCCCCTTGAATTGAAGAAGTGTAGGGTAGACTACTACCGAAATGAGAGCTCAGTAAGAACCAGAAGGCACAGAATGGTAGTTATTCTTCACTCTCATTGTAAAGAACTTTTAGTATGTATTTAACATGCACTAAAGTATGTTTTGCTCTTAAATTACTAATTATACAATACCTTTTCTGTAGCCAGGTGCTAGGAGACGCTGTTTTAGTGAGTACAGGAGTGGACTGGTAAATTTGGTTCAGTCACTGGACTATGGCACTGTTTAGGGAAATTCTGTTTTTTTCAGATACAATTTGTCGTCTTTTCCTTTGTGCATTATTCTACCCAACCTTGTTGGAAGTATGGAATTAGACTAAGGTATATAATTAACGATTTCCTAGGAAATATTTTATCTAACTCAAAATTTTCCAAAGAAGACTAAGATAGGATGCAGTAACAGCCTTCAGGATTGGCAAAAACATATCAGAATTTCTGTTTTCTCTGTTTAAGTATGAAATGTTCCTGTCATCTGATAGGGCTGAAAAGTATAATTAATATTTTATGGAAACACTGGCCTAGTTCATTTTGTAATACAGAACACTTCTGGAATGTGAACTCCATCCACATCAAAGCAGTCTATCCCATCTGCAGTAAAACCAGATTTGTTCTCTCACATGTCTGAAAGAGAGGTAGACAAAAAGGTTTTCCTTTTGTTGAGGCTAATGAGGGTTAGTCCCTGCTATTGTACTCCTAAGATCATGACAAAGACTTAGAAGAAGGTAAACTTCTGCATTCCAGGTATCTGTTAAGTTGGATCCCAACCACTGTATGGACTTGCATCTTGTGATGCTCTTTATAGTCTTAAACTGTATTTAGTTTAACGTATCTTATACGTGACGTTGTTCTTGGAGTCCATTTGGTCTCTTATTCACCTGCTGCTGTTTTCTGGCTTTCAGACAGTTCAGCCAAAGAATATAGGTAATGCTGACCATATGATCTTGACCTGACAATCTTCAACTAATCTGGGAAAAATTCTCATTGTCTTCTACTAGCAGCATGCTCTTATCTGCTGATATCAGAATCTGAGATAAGTCTTTATCCTAATCCATGTGGGGCAAAAAAGAATGGACAACTTCCCAATTGTCTTGAAGAGTCAGCAGACTTCCTATTTCCTTAACTACATTTGTTGTTGTTGTTGTTGTTCCTTGTCCCCTGCTCTCTAGTTCAATTTCCCATAATTAGAAATGTATTGGGAAGCAAACATGAATTTGCTTCTCCTCCCTGAGGCAGACCATTTCTTGGAAGCAAGCAGTGTGGATGTTTTTCTCTGTAGATATCAATAAAGACATAGATGAGGAGGGATGACTTGTGTCTGAGCTGGACTAAGGGTGACCTTCAAAGTCAGCCTTAAACTACACTGTAGACATACATATTCCTTAGAGTTATTTTAATGTTAGAGCATGAAAAGCTTAATATGTCTTGAAAACAGCCTTCAAAAATACAAGAACATAGGACAAAAGGAAGATAAGAATTGTATAAGTCACAGAATCTAGGGCTTTGCTGTTGCAGGAAGCCTCATAAAAGTCCTCTCATTTGAAACTCCATATTAAAATAAATTGGAATTTTTCAAATAATTGCTTAGTGTTTTTTTTGCTTTCAGAACTGAATCATGTGAATAATAGAAATATGTGGAAATATTATTAAAACTAACTGTAAAATTGCATTTATATTTAATGTAAAAATATGTAGCCAACAAAGAAAAAAGCCTTGATTATTCTTATACAATCCTAAATAGTTATTAAGGTGCTGAACCTTTTAATAAAGAACAAGATTATTTTTAGAGCAAACTCAAAGTAACAAAACCCCTTTAACAAATTATCCTTAGGAGATTGTTAGAGTTTTAATCGGTTTCCTGTACTTAAACTCATTTTCCCAGCATGATGTACACTATCTGTTGGAGCTTTTCATAAGAAATTCACACTATGATTACAGCACCAGCTATTTCAAGTAAAAACATTGTGAAATGTTACTATTGTTTGGGCAGTTGGAACTGAAATGATTGAGTGAAGGATGATAGTTATGCTGCGGGCTAATTACATGGCTAATGTCTTTGCTTTACATATCAATAGATGCTTCTAGAGATGAGCAATAACTGAAACTCCATTATCAGTCCAATACAATGCACTTAAATTAGTCGCCATTTATGAATACTATTAAAATAAAAGCTGGTTAGTGCTTAGTGATGTTGCACTTTATATATTTTTTACTTGTCAGTCTGTAGATGCTGCATATGGCATACTAGGGAGTCCTGACATAGAGAAAATGTTTTAAAAATATTTTGCTATTAACTATGTATTGATTAAAATCACTTTTTTTTTCTGATAATGTATGAGATCATAAAAGATCATTAGAACAATAGAAAAAAGGCATTAGAGCTAAATGTTACCTTTGCGAATGCAGTAAACTAACTAGCAGACTGCTACATCAGTGAGAAGTTTCATTGCCAAATGCCAAAGCTCATTGGTGCAATGCTAATAGATGCTCGGTTTCAATTTCATAGCTGCTTAAGGAGCTATTTTACTTGGAGGAAAGGCAAATTTTATGTTAAGCAAGATATTGTCTCTTTGGTATTGCCACTGATTTCAGTGTGTGGGGGGAAAAATTGTACAGGAATGTCACAGAGGCAGTGCACAGATGAAAAAGAAATAGGTTTTGCTGATAATATGCCTCTTCTAGTGGCAGCTTAACTATTTAAACACAAAGATTTAAAAGGTGGGATTAATTATAAATCCCTATTAATCAAAGAGTTCTCTTTAGACCCTCTTCCTTCTCCGCTCTTAGACAGCACAGTGCTTATCATATGGGTTACTTCACATCTTTTGACAGTAACATTGAAGGCAATAGTGATATCCAGAACTGATTAATATTTGGTGACAGCAGGCTTTTTTTTTTCACTTACACAACACTTAGTCTTCTATAATCTAAAATTTATAGACCAAACTATCAATCTTCAATACAAACATAGTTTTGCCGTGCTATATTGCTGTGGAAGCTAGGAAAAAAAGCAAGAATTGTACAGTCAAGTTTCAAAATGCTGTCAAAAGCAAATGCTTAGGGATATGTTATTTAATTAAGGGAGGTATGTTTATAGCAAATGCTGAAATTCATTAGATGTCAACTTGCCTTGAAGTAAAGAGGATGGAAATACCTAAGATGTATTTGAAGAAAGACAGCAATGTATTTCCCTTGCTACCTATGATATTAGGCAGGAAAAGCATCAGTCAAGTAAAATGACCAATGTAATTGCTCCATGAAACAACACAAAGCAAGGAAAGGTGTCTAGGGTGAGCACATACCCTATGGTATGGGGTATGGATGGACAAGGACAGCAAACCTTTCTTTAAAGAAAGTAACTTTTGCATGTAAATTTCAGTTTCTATAGGTATAGTTCACGCACTGTTATTTAACTGAAATCTTCACCAAAGGCTGGAAGAGCAGAGAAATAATTATAATTATATGCCTTTGTAATATAGATTTTGATCAGTTCTTGTGTCTGTGTGTATTTTTTTCCACACCGGAAGGGATGTTTCTGGCAGCAAGGCTTCAGGGATGTTAAATGTTTGGAACTATGATCATCATGTTTCACTTGTGGAAGTTGATATTAATATCAACTGATTTCATTCTGTTTCTTCACATCAGCTGTATTTAAGAGATAATTTTTTTTTTTAATCAGCTTTGTGTCATATGGCTTGCTAAGAATGAAAGATTGAGTTTTGAACCTGCTCTGATTATTATTAACAATTCCTAGGAAATGTTTTTTAACAACCATTGAAGTAGAAGGGAAGTATGCCAGCATGTCACCAAGTGGGAGAAGATCTCATATATAGAGGTCATTTTTTTCAACTTACAAATTCCAGAAAATGAAGAGGGGGGGAAAAAAAAATAAAAGGAAAGGGTCACTGATAGAAATGATTATGCAGTTTACTGTATGTATAGCTACCTGGTTTTTAGGCCATTTGTAGCAGTCTATTCACAGTACTTAATTCTTTGACAGGTGGAAATGGTATGTTTTATGGCCTAGGCTTATTAATTTACATTTGCATGACAGTAACTTCACTAACTAGTTTCTTCTTTTAAACCAGAATCAAATGTGAGGCACTGTTTTATTGTGTGCTTCACAGTTTTTGTTATCTATATACAATTTCTTTAAAATATTTTTTTTTACTAAAAGTAAATAATTTGGTTGCCTCCAGAATCCCTTCTTAGATGGAAATACTGTGAAGTACTGTCCTGGAACATGCAATAAAACTTCAAAGAATTTCAAATGTGGTTGCATTATGCATATTGTCAGAATAATGGAATATATAATGGAAATATACCTATGTGGCTATTGAATGCACTTCAGTCTCTCTCTCTATTTTTTTTCCTGTCCCTATTATGTTTTCAAACACGTATCCATTTCTTCTTACACTTCCCAACACTTTACACAGCTTTAGGTGGATTCTTGGCATGGGTGTGTTTTGTGTTTTCAGAAATGTTTTTGAAAAGTAACAAATTCAATGTGAGGCTTAAGTTTGTCCAAACTGATTTTTCTGACAATATTGTCAATGATGTGTGTTATGTTCATTTTAAGTTACCATTTTGCTACTATTCTTTCCATGTGATGCATGTTTGGAGAGTGTTATTGTTACTGCTTTGTCAAGTAGTGATTAGTGCTCCATTCTTTTAAAGGGTGCAGTGCTTGAACTCATGAGTGGATGAAGTTCTGCACATATAAAATTCTTGTGTGCTATATTACAACCTTCTGATATTTCTGTTCCAGCTATCATGAATGAACAGCCTCATAAATGGTGATGCCTATCCTCATTCTATACATGTAGCAGGAGTCTTTGCATTTGTGGAAGAGAAAGTGATGGTGTTCCAGATCAGAGGTGATTGTAGCAGTGCAATTTGCTTCTACCTGTTTAGCGAACAGTTGGCAGTCTTTTTATTTAAAGAGCTGCTCAGATATTGGAGTTTTTATACTTTGTCTACCAGCTTTGGGAATCAATTCTAGTTTGTTTGGTTTTTTTTTTCCTAGATCTATTGCCACTGTACAATGGAAACCAGAAAGAATGTGTGATTACATTGAATATATTCATCTCTTCTGTGAAATATTTTCAACATCTCAACTCAAAAGATTTCCTCAGAATATTTTATTGTGATAAGAAACTCAGTCTTTTTGTGGCAGAACATTAGATAAAGCTCCTGGCCAGCTTCTCACTAAAGCATCCATTTAATGACAGACAACAGTACAGCTGTTCATATTTTGCATGAACAAGTAAGAAAGTGTCACATCAGCTTCTTAATATAAAGGAGTGTTTTGCCTTGGGAAGTAGCATATTTTCTTAAAGAACAACAATATGCATTATTTATTTCCTATGCTTCAGAAATACGCTGGCAAGTCATATTGGCAAACATTTCTCAGGAAGTCAAAAATGGACAGTCAAGGATTTGATCTTTGTCTCTAGTTGATCAATGCTATTGGCTATTTCGATGTTGTAGACTGTTCTTGGATTTCTTACATCTTGTAATGCTCCAGAGCAAGACAAAGTATAGGTTTTCACTTTTCTGACATCACATTCAGTAGGATAACAATCTGTCAAGGTATTACTCAGACGTCAGACTGATAAATGCAGCTTTGGTCTGGCACTGCTGTTACTCACCCCTCTCATCCCTTTAGGCTGACATACCCAGGGCCTTCAACCTTTTTTCATGTTAATTTTTCCATCCTGTTAGTCTTCTTGATGACTTTCCGCAGGTTTTCAGTGCCTCTTATGAACTATGAGGAACCAAAGCTGAACATATCATTTCTGGTGTGGCTAAACAAATGCTGAGCTGAGTCAGATATTTGTTTTTCATTTAATTTCATATTATGAAGAATCTTGTTAATTGGTTAAAGCTGTGTATGCTAACTAGCTCTATTTTAAACACTTCTCACAAGTAAATTTTGAAGAAGTTTGTATTATATCATTGCCATTTCTCTGATGGAGAGATAAGGCCTATGATGGTGAAATACTATTTGGAAGGTCATCTCATACATTGAATCTGCGAAGAATCCAGATATTGGTTATATCTAACTTTGCATGTAGGAAAGGTGTTAAACTATGTAAAAAATGAACCAGTCTTCTGACTTATTTGTAAAATAATCTCTTTTCAAAGAAATCTTACATAGATAGTTGCTGCAGAATAGCCTGAAATCGTGAGCTGATCTTTTTGCTTCAGGTGCAAGTTGCTATATGAGTTCCTATCACATCAGATTTACTTTATCTTGTTGCTTTGCTTGCAAACTCAATATTTTAAAAAATTTAACATACAAAGTACTGTCCTTCTTGAAAAGCCTTATAATGTCTAAGAAATAGTGACAATTTAACAGTTGCTGCTAGCCTTGCCTGTGTCTTAAAGATGTTTTCCATAAACTGCATAGATTCAAGATTAAATTCTACTTTTATGATATACTGAGATAAGAGAGAGAAATATCCACACACAGTACTGCGTATGATTGACTGTGAAACTTTGCTTTGAATTATCGATGTCATTTTGGTGAATTACTTTGCTTAAAATAGAAACAGATCACATGGATTATAATAAAATTCTAAATGCATTAGAGACAAGTACTGAATGAAGCTTCACCCTACAGAAATATACTTGTCTACCAAGAAATAATTAGTTTCTGATTGACCAGAACTCAGCCTTCTGGACTGCATTGCAATGCAGCATGGGGAAAATGAATGTGGAACACTATGTTCAATTCACTGTGGTCTCTTTTCATGGATTGTAAATCACATCCCATCGCTCCTTAAAGTGATAAAATAGAAACATCAAAAGCAATGTTAATAAATTTTTGACTTGCTCTTCCTCTCCCCATTGTGTACTGTTCCTGGAGAAGTATAAATTATTTACCTTGATAATTTGAAGGAGTGGTTGTAGTTTATAATACTCTTTCAGAAGTCTTTTTCTAGATTTTCATATGGTATTTTTTGGTTCTTCATGATCAGATGGGCAAAAGACCCAAAATTTCCTGGAAGTTCCATCTTTAATATGAACCACGTTTTCTGATGTACGCAATTTTGGTCATTGTCATTTTTGATGTTATCTTGTTCTTGCAAAAGGAATTGCCATTATTAATGGAAAAAATATTGTAACAGTGAGGAGGGACTGTGACCGTCACGTATAGAGGGTCAAATGACTACTTAAGAAAAAGTGGAACAGAACTTAGATAAAGGAGAGGGGAATAGCAACAGAAATTAGTTTTGGTGGTGGTCATAGGTGAAATAATGCTTAGGTTATTGAACAGTATTGTCAATAAATATAAATATGTCAGCCTCAATAAGATGTATATAGTACTTCTGAAATGAAGTCAGTTTGCAATGGTTGAACCAGGTTAATGTGTATTGCTATGGCTTTTCTATTTTGATTCAAATGAAAGCTAAACAGTTACTAAAGAGAATGGTTTTTTTTTTAAAAAAAAAAAAAAGCAAAAAAACCCTCTATAGTTAAAGGAAGTTTTATGTGAACAGACTCCGACTGCAGATGCAGGGAAGGTTGCTTTCAAAATATGATGCTGTTTTGTGCATTTCCAGATTACTACAACTGCTTCTTGGAGGAAATGTTCATTTCCACTTTTTAATCTTTTTCAAAATAATTTGTTTCAGGGCATGCAAAGGTTAGATATTAGGAGGAAGTTTTTCACGCAGAGGGTGGTGACGCACTGGAACTAGATTTCAGAGAGGTTGTCGTTGCCCCATCCCTGGAAGTATTCAAGGCAGGGCTGTATTTGGCTCTGGGCAGCCTGGTCTAGTGGTTGGCGACCCTGCACATAGCAAGGGGGTTGAAACTACTTGATCTTTGAGGTCCTTTGCAACCCAGGCCATTCTATGATGAGGGTAAAAGAAACCTACAGAGGGTAGGATGCCAGATATACCTTATTTTATGGAGTTATGATACATGTTTAAGCCTCATTTACGTAGCTTCATAGTTTTCCTAGGAAACAAACTGCCCTTAGGTTTCAAGAGAAATCCTCACCTCTCACTGACTGTTACTTAGCTGCTAGAGACATCACTATAGGCAGAGGCACTTACCTGAACGTCACATTTACTGATAATCTCAGGCTTTAGCCCAAGAGTCAGGCTTAGTGAACTTAGTGCATTTGTACAGCTACAAGTGCAGGTGCTTCCTCTCAGGAAGTGACATTAAGTAGATGAAAGAAGGTCAGTGTGGGTCATCACAAGCGCAGGCAGGCTGCAAAATACTGGCAGAATTATTTTATTCATTTTTTAAAAAAGGTCATTCCAATGCTATCTTAAAAAGAAGTATAGAGATTAAAGGAAGAAGAATCAGTGTTTTCATTTTTGCCATTACAGGGTTATATGCAACAAACTGTTTTGCAAGAAAATCTATCATATGTTTTGTATTCTGCTGTAAGTCTGTTTAGTAAACAAAGTACAGTTGCATGTGCCTTTTCCATACAGAAAGCAAGAGTATAATCCTATAATCTGTGATTGTACTTCTACACTTCAAAAACTTACTAAGAATCTCCCCTGCATGAATATTTTTGGAATGGATGAAACTGCAGTATAATTATTGATTGTCTCTTTGGAGCTATTCATATTACAATGTCTTTCAGCCTGAAAAATTCCACAAGCTTTGATGGATTTAAGCCTTTAGGGTTGTCAACTCTGACTGAAACTTAGAGACATCTATCTGCATTTTTTGTTGTACAGTTAGGCTTTAATATGTGAGTGCCATGAGGCTGGTCACTAACTGAAGACTTATTTCTTTCCTTATATGCATAATATAAGGCTTTTTGATATTTTTGTTTTTATTTTGCCTAGTGATACAGAGAAGGTGAACATTTCCACAAAAAAGCTGTAAAGACTAGTTCAGAGGAAAACTGATGTTAATTATCAGTAATTTTATGATGAGTTCCTTGCTCAGTAGTGTGCTCAGCAATTAAGTAAATATATCTTTTCCCAGTTTTCTTTAGGACTAGTGCTATTTTATACTAAGGAATGGTACTTCATCTGGTATTTAAGAGTACTTTAGGGAAGTGGGTAACTTATTTCCCTTTCATAGATGGTATGTTTGAAGCAAAGGGTTCTGTTTACTCACAGTTACACAGATAATGAATGGTAAATTAGGAAATGTCTTTTGATGCCTACTTTCCTACTGTTTTCACAAGAGAAAGATGTTTTCTTAAAAATGGTAACATGATCTATTTTTAAGGTATACTATAACTTCAAAGTCTTTACAAAATTATAAGAACACTTAAAAGACATTTCCATTATTCTTTTTTTCTGAGTGACTTTGCTTGTGTTTCCAGGAAGGTGAGGTGGATTTCTGTGTCTTGTCTTTTTGTGCAGGAGATAGGGCTATGTAATAAAATGTTACTGAAGTTTTTCCCAGTAAAAACATTTCTGCTTATTGTTACAGTAGGCTATATTTAATAGACTATATTTAGACCAAGTTTCTTCAATTCCAGAGTATTCCTTAGTTGCTTTGCTGCTCTCTTCATGTATGAGTTCAGTAGTGTTTAAAAACAAACACGTTACATTTACTGTACTCGGTGTGGCACAGGAGGATTATAAACTAGGAACTGTATTCCTGTAATGAAAAACATAACTTCTGAACACAGAAAATTTTCCTCTGTTTAATGTCTGAACTGACATGCATGTGTGAAATTAATAATCACTTAAATTTTGAACAATGAAAATACAGGGAAAATTACAACATAATGATGGAAAGCGATGCAATTGAAAGTATCAGCAGGAAGAATAATAGCTTTATTTGACAGTGTTTTGACATCTCTGATGTACTATTGTCACTGGAGACCTTCCGTTTTGTGTTTGTGATAAACTATTTCAATCCATATTATCCCAATAGAATCACAAACACTGAAAAGATCTGATGTGTGATAGTCTCACTAACTGTGAGTTGACATGTTGATTGTTCTTTCATATCTGGGATTTGTGAGAATACTGTTTAAATAGTATTCATCAATACTAATGAAGTACGCACAGTTGACAAAGGAGATATGGGTGTTTGGGAATAGATTAGTATGTAAAGAAGCAAGTTAGATTATCTACTCCGTTTTGTACAAAGTGAAGGAAAGCAATTGCAAGTTAAAATATAACTACAACAATTCCTGCATTAAACTAATCTCATGTTTATCATCATCATCTAATAGACCAATATTATAGATCTTTATCCAGAAGACTTCTTGGAACCTTAAATGTCAAAATCTCTATTTTGAGAAATGCACGTAATGGTTATAAATGTATGTAATTTTCATAGAGCCCTATCAATTATTATTTTTTCCCTAAGAGAGAAAATCATCAGAACTAGCAGATGTAGGGAAAAGTACAACAGAGAAGCAGTGGGAAAATGTTTCTTGGGAAAATGATAGAAATCTGTGGTCACTGCAACTGTCAACCAAAATACTGGGTCAGAGCACCTGTTTCTGGGCAAGCCCACAGCTTTAATGTGGTGTTTGGTGGTATGCAGTTCAAGTGCTCCAGGGTGATAAAAATGTAGGGGAAGGCATCCTTCTTTTCTGCTTTCTTGTGCCTCTTCCATTTTTCTTTGAGTTGTTGGCTCTGCGTAGCACAATTTCCTAGTCATGGTAGACAGACAGGGTCAGGATGTAACATCCTCATCAGGCTTCAAACTGCTTGCTGAGGTATCTGATATTAGCAAGTTAGCATCTTTACAGTCTTAGGCCTGTACAGTGTACTGCAGAAGACCCACGAAGAAATATGGACTTTGTGGAAGGGACACTGCCAAGACTGTCAGCTGCCAGTCAGCAGAAACAGTTTAGTATTGAACAGCCTCCTGAAGATGGACTGTAGCCTGTCTTGCTAAGCTCTTCTACTGTTATCTATAATCTTATCTCAGGAGCCCAAATGCATGATGATGCTAGAAAACAGTAAGGAAAGAGAAGTGCTCCTTCTTTCCCACAAAGCCTAATGAGTAAAGTCTCTTCAAATTTATTATACAATATTGGTTGAATATGAGGAAACATAGGTTAGAGTTTGAGAACAGCACACTGATAAGAATTTCCATATGTGGTGATAAAATTTGCAGGAGTTTCTTTCTTGCAACAAATGTGTATATCTAGTTCGTAAAGAAATAGTCTTCTCCTTAAAGTCACTGTATCTTGGCTTTATTTTAGATACTTTTCTCAATCCCTGCCAAATACTTCTTGTTTGGCTTACCAAACAAGATTAAAGGTATCAGTGCATATGAAGATGTGCAAGAAAATTTGGTTTGCTAATGCATATTGTCTCTGGAAAATGGGCTCGATTTCTTCATTTAGTTCACTAGTTACTATGTTTCTGGTAAATATTTCAATCCTAGGCATAAAGAAGCAGATGGGAATAACACTTGAGGGTGCCAGGATGTGTGGGAGAGGAAAGGACTGTTAAATTATGAAAAGGAATGTAGTATTCAAAAAGAATAGTCTGTGTGAGGAGAGAAGTGGACAGGACAAAATCAAGGGCAAGTGTTAGAGTGCATAATGTGAGGAAGGAAAGATAGAAGAAAAGTGAAAGAGGAAACAGCAGACTCCAAAAATCAGTTAGACGAAAAAGTTCTCTGTAGTGCTTTGGAGTAAAAAGGAAACACACTGTAGATGAGAAAGCTATCAATGGATGGAGAGCTGTGCCAATGTTCCTAATCTGCTTCCTGTATCCTTTTTTTTGTTCTCAGCGAGCTTGTATCTTTGACACTGTACCATGGAGGCATACATACAGTGGTTTTTATTCTTAGAGAATTAGACGCACAGGTTATTATGGGTTGGGTTATTAATGCAACACTCAAAGTAAAACAGGTTTCCACAACTTTGCTTCTCAGACTGTTAGAAATACTGGTCTAATTCAAGGCAGAACATAATGGCTGTTTTCTGCCTGTTCTTGCAATGAGATTTTTTCCCCCCTAAACAAGCACTTTATCTTCCTGATGTATTTATTTATGCAGATTTGAATTCTTCAGAGCCTTTATTTCTTTACACTTCACAGTCCCCGCTGAGCCCCATGTGTTTGTTTAGCTCCTGTCCATGGTGCTGAAATCTCTCCCCATCTCTTAGTGGCTCTGTAAGAGCCCTCTTAATGGCAACCAGAGTGCGTTCAGCGCAGCATCATCCTAATCTGCTGCCTTTAACATGTCCTGGCCCTTGGTAAAGCTCTTAGTCTTGACAGCTCCTGACATCCTATATATAATAGAAATATAACAGGAGCTGACAGTTTGCAACATTATAAATAAATACCTCATACTGTGAGTGATACACGAATGTTGTATTCCTTTAAATTGTGGAAGATGAGGCTTTTAAAGTATGTTACCACTGGCATTTTTTTTCCCTGTAACAAGGGGCTTAGACTGTAGGCTAGGGAATGTTAAATAAATTTCTCAAGCTCTAATGAAATCTATTAAAAAACAAAAAGAAAAAACAACGTTGAATTGGAACTGGTGACCTTGTCATTGCAGACATTGCAAAATCTACTTTACAGTTTCCTCTACCAGCATTAGTAAAAAAAAATAAAATAAAAAAAAAATTGTGAAGGCTGGAAAAAAGATGCTGCCACCAGTGTGTTAATTTAAATGTATATGTTTTCGTGTCCAGTCTTATGAAGATAATTCCCGCACTCAAGCACCATTTAAATAATGATAAACAAAATAGTATCTGATTATCATCCTTTCTGTTCGTTGACATGAGTAAAGTTAAATCATATTTTAAAAGTATCAAACAGAATTGCCTTGCAGAATAGTTTTAGTTTGCAATCTCCAAATTTCCTTTTTTTTTTTTTTTAAATGACAACCTTTTATTCTTCTCAGAGTATTACTGGAAGCTACTTTAAGCACCCTATCATTAATCCTGAAATATGTATATGTCTTCCTGTATTGTTAGTCAGATGAATGTTTTTTAGCTCTTATGATCATCTGTAGAAAATTACAACTTTGAGAGAAATATTGATATTGTAAATTGCAAAATATAATATGATCTCAAGTGCAAAAATATAATTGCCTGCTATTATAGAAAAAAATGGATTAGATTTTCAAAAAATACCTCAGGGAACCTTGGAACAAATGCTCCCTAAATTTGGATTTGAATTTAAACACCTAATTTGTGTAGTCTTTGCAATCCCTCCATCTATTAGATGCCTACAGTCTGGTGGGTACATAACTGGGATTTTGCCAGAGAGGATCTTGCTGTACCTTCATTTCACTGCACACCCAGAGCTGCCTAAGTTATGTGCAAGGGTGTACTTGCACTAAATGCAATCTGTATTCTGAAAATACACTCTTGCTGTATTTCTTTCAATCAGTTTAAAATGGGGGCCTGTATCTTCTCTGAATTCTATCTCATAACTAAATGATCTTAGGGGAAAGCTTCAGTCAGTGACTCCCTCCTGAGAACTGCTGAAGCACATGGCCTTTTCCAACACTTCTTTGGCGAGTTGTCTTCCACCTGTATATATACCTGCTCCTTAGGTGCAACACAGTGTCAAAATCCCTTGGTGGTTTTAAACTTAAATTCAAATTATATTTTAAGGAAAAATTGCATGCCCAGTTTTCTGGGCATTTTCCAGTATCCCAGGCATTGTAACAATGCCACCTAAACAACAGTTGCATCTAGCAGTGCTTTATAGCCACTAAGCTGAATTGGAAAAAGCCCTTGTAATTGTATTTGGTACTCTCCAAATCTCCATTTTCCACGTGGGGAAGTGCTAAAATTGTTCTGTGACATACTATTTTTCTGTAAATCTTTTCTCATTTTTGTTCTCTCCTGGAAATAATAAACAAAACTTGTTCGTTTTCCTTGTTACTTCAAAAAACCCCTAAGCATGTAACCATGACCCGAGTAAGTAGTCTGATCCTTATTCTACTGTATGTTTCAGTATTACAAGATGCAGTGATGCTGTTTTTTACTAATCTGATAAAGAAAACAAGTAATTTGGTGAAGGAAAAGTAATAGATCTGTCCAACTAGCAGGTTCTATAACTTTTATTGAGACAAATCCTAAAATCCCCATTCTTTACTCCCTCAGGACAATTTCCTTTTAACTTGAATGAGATAATATGGCTTATGCTGCTTTGTAAGGTACTTTGAGAACTATGGTGAAGAAGATTTAAATATTATTGATAGGGAAATTTGACTGAGTTCAATTTAAGAAAGGAACTTCAGGATCGAGTTTGTGGAGACTGCTCATTTTTCATCATGTGCTCCTTTGTGTTCATAAATTCTTCATACTTTTGTTACAATGTGTAGTAAATTAATCTGCCTTCAACTATAAGTGTGTAGGAGTGATAGTTGTGGCTGGCCTTGGAGCAGGGGCTATCTTCTTGCTGTTGTACACAATCTGGCATTTAATGGATACGTTTTCTTTCTGAATTATATGTTTAAATATTTACTTCGACATGTGGCTGCAGCATTGCAAGGAAGATGCGATTTCTTTATCTTAAATAAAAACTTCCTTAAATAACTGTTCATTTATTAGCTATGGCCATTTAGTTTAGAACTTCAATGGAGAAGTCCAATAACGTAGGTTACAAGTAAGATTTCTGCTTATAAACTTAGGCAAATTCATGAAACACAAATAATAGAGCTTATATAAATAATAAACAATTTCATGAAAATACAGGCACGTATTTTGAGAGAAAATGACAGATGATGTGGAAATACAGATAGAAAAAGTATAATCATATCTGTTCCCTATTGATTTTTATTGAATTAGTCATAATTACCACTTAAGCATTTTGTAATCTACTAAAAATGCTTTTATAGTGTAGAAATTTCATTTTATGAGTTGGATGTAATGCAGTCAAAACATTTAGGCTAACATCTTCATACTGGGAAATTTAATCCACATATTTTTGTATAATGCTTTTTGATTAAAGATAGTATTTCTGATATAGCTATCTAATTATACATGTGTATTGAAAAAAAAAACTTGTAATAAGACAGTATTAATTGTTTACTAGTGTTCTGGGACTAGAAAATAAATCTGTGGAAGACTGTGTTAAATTTAAGTGAACTTGGAATATATCTTGATGCGAAGAGGATATACAGCCACTACCTTTGTTGTTTGTGGAACTCAACATCAGTTTGTCACTGAAACAACTGATATGAGTTCTCTTCATAAAATCTGTAACAAGCATATAATTGGAGGATTAGGAGCACCTGTTTCTGAGTAATGAAGCATCACGCTCAGCCATTTTGGAGAGGAGGAGGAAGAGATGGGTGTATAGGTAGGGTAAATATCTGGAGGTGGATACTGTAAGAGGAAAACACATATAATTCAGGTACGAGTGATTTATCCAAGGAAGAAAAGGATGTGCTAGTAACACAGTGATGTGCAACTTCTATGTCCAAAGCTTGTTTTCTCTGGTGTTGCCGAGAGGATTTCCTCATGTAGGCTATGTCTGTGTAAGTTATTTTATGTCTTTGCACTGTCTGCCATGTACTGGACAACCATTTCAGACTGAATTAACTTAAAAGGAAAATATGACTTATAAAATCAGTTGAAAATATTTAGAATCAGTGTTGCTTTCTGTCATGGATGTGGTTGACTCAGTCAGAATTCCTGCTCTAGGTATTGACAGAGGAGGGGAATGTGGTTCTGACTACTGCAGCATGCTGCTGTGTACTGCCTCTCAAAGGTGTTGTGTCCCAGATGCAAAGTTCGTGTCAGGAGAAGCATCTGGTTTCTTAAAATGTTCTGTGCCTAGCAGCTGTAATGTCTCCTTGGAGGTCTGATAAATGTATCAAAGATCTTTCCTCTTTCTTTTTTTTTCCTTTTTTTTTCCCCCTAATAATAATAAAAAATCCTCTGAATAAAATAAAGGTGTAACATGTCAGTATTTAATGAAAAAGAAATAATTCTCTGTCTCTTGCTATTGTTGAGGAACAACAATTTTTCTAAAAAGGAAAAAAATAGTTTCATGTTACAAATGCCATCTTTTATAGGTCTGCAGGGTCTGGTGACAGTGGGAGCTTTACATGGAGGTACTTAACATATGTGCAACAGGAAGATTGGTTCTGTGAAGTCTCTGTGCATGCTTTTAACTGTGTGAGAACAAAATAGGAAAGAGATAATTTAAAGTATATATGATAGAATAATCCTAAAATACATATTTGTGTACTTTGTTTCACAAAGATATTGTTGCAGATCTAAGGCTAATGTAACTTCCTAAGGGCTGTTCTATGTTTTGTGTGTTCAGAATATTTCCTCTTATCTTTATTTAATACATATTTAAATGCCATACTTAAATATTTAAATGCTACACTTAAATCTAAATAATTAAGATAGTTGAATAAATTTAAATATTTAAGATATTTAAATAATATCTTTATTTGCTCAACCCAGCTTTTTATCTCAAATTTTAGGTAGTCTATTTAGCTTTCAAGAAACAAATTGTCTGCTTCTGAATGTTTTCCATTAAAAAAAAAAGCAAACAAAGTCATCCTGAAATGAGAGAAGGTTTACATTCATGTATACAAAGTAATAAGTACTCTCTTCTAAAATAGAATGTTTATTTCAAAAAGGGAGGTATATGAGTGTATAAATGAGCTCTTACTTTGCACTGAATCAGCTGTTGTGCTGAACTGCTGAGGAATTAAGTTTTAGCAGATCAGTACATACTGACTAAATACAACCTTAAAACTTCTCTTTAGTGTTTCAACTTAATAGATACAGAAAGGTTGTAGGACTAATGTGTGATATAGGGTTTACATGTAAAGCAACATAAATCCTATTCCAAAGATAGTTCAAATCATAACAGTCTTTCTATTGACTTGGATGGACTTTGGATTGAGCTCAAAATGAATATTTTTGCTTAAGTAAATGAGAAACATATGGTAGACAGCTGATTCTCTTTCTGTTGTTTGTTCAGTTAACAGCTTCTTTAGAATCACTACATTTATTATTGAAGTATATAGATTAGGGATCAAATTAAATAATTTTCAAATTGCCTACTCATTTATTGGATTCTTGAAGGCAAAGTGAGTAAATTAAACTTTGAGATTGGTGACTAAGATAACTTCATTCAGAATATTTATCCTTCAACACTGAGGCTCCTTTCCAGAGACAGGCATTTTTTTTATTAGTAAACTGAACTACTGAGTCATAAAATACATTTAAAAAGAACTTTTTAAAATTCAGAAATCTAAATGCATGTTAATTGTCATTGAGCAAATATTTACTTTGTTCCAACACAATTCATTTTTTTTTTCATGGTGTTTACAGGTGTAATAAATCTTTTTCTTGCATCTACAAAACCTTAAACACTTTTCTTCATGAAGAATGCTTATTTCTGATTCTTTTCTTGCCTATGGCTGCTATTACAATATGGCATTGGCTGCTGATTCTCCTCTAAAATAAATTCTCATTTGTTCAAATATTTCTTCTGTGTCTAACAGAATATTTACTCACACAATGTGTCTCCTGTCATAGTGGCTGTAGGCTAGTGCCTTCTGCAGAGTGGCTGCATGTCTTACTAGGTAGATATTTTTCTACATGACAGCTGTTATCTTCTTTCAACCTATTACAGCATATTAAATAAGCCAACAATAAACTGAGGCACACTCTTAACCATTTTTGTTCATTATTTTTCCCCATTTTGCATTTATGCTGTTGGAAGATTCTTGTTTCTAGATCCATTTCATATCTCAGTCAGTTTTGTTTCCCTCTCTTTAGTGTGCTTTTTTGTTGATCTGTTTTTTCTTTTCTTCCCATCATTTCTTTTTATTCTCCATTTCGTTTCAGAACCTCAGTGCCATTCAAGATTATGCCATACCTTTTTGACTGCCTGTATATGTCATTCCTGCTAAACCTATTGTCTATTTAACATCTGCATCTTCAGTTTTTCTTGTCATGCTCTGCTCTTTCTTGTCCTAACCTTTCAGTCTTCTTCTTTCTCTCTTCCAGGACACACTGTATCAGGCTTCATATTTCATGCTGCATTTATAGACAGCAGATCTCTGCTTGCCATAGCTTGCAGCTCCATGAGACTTGCCTTTTGTGATCAGTTCAGAGGACCGACGGCTCTTTGATGTATTGTGGGGGGAAGTTTTTCTCAAATTCCATTAAATGCATGGGTCTCCTCTGTGCCTTCCGCATAATTGCTGTTTATCATATTGCTGACACATGGATGGAAGGATTCTCTTTTTATGTTAAGCGTGAGCTATGCCAAGACATTGGAAGTCAATAGATACACCACTGTGGCTTATGTCAACAGTGAGGTATTTTTACAGGTTTGAAATATTTCCACTCTTAACTAAACCAAGAATATTATGAGAATGAATACAGTGAAAGAAGCTTTTTCCCTCCCTGAACATTTTGATAAAGAAAAAGATAACACGAAAATTTTGTGTTACAAGTTAATGATGTCAAATGTGTATAGTTGTAAAACCTGAGGCTGTAGTTGGGATTGAACAGCAAGATTCACTACTTTGCAGTGTACAGATTTACCAATCAATGGAAAGGCTTTGCTCTGTCTTTGCCCTGTAAAAAAGCATCTGTGATGTATGGGTGCATAAAGAGGTTTTAGACTGGAATAATGCATTAGAGTTTGGGGAAAACTGTGCCAAATAGTAAGTGTTTATCTACTTATAGTTCGTTTTTATCCTCTGGTATGGCTTCAGTGTTGTTGTTTTTGTTGGCAGAGTGATTTGTGCTATCACTTTGGTATGAGACAAGATGAGGGGACTAGACCAACAGAAGAAACATAAATGCATATAAATTGAGTTTGTTTTTCAATTCATCTGTAAATATGAATGTTGGAATTCAGCAAATACTTTGACTAAAAATGTAGAAACCCACACTTGGATTCATCCCTACAGCCACAGTTTGTGTTTGCTTCTGCAAAGTGTACACCCCTGGCTTGGGCCTATAATTATTTTTCTTCTGATACATCTGAGTTGAAATGTGAGTGCTAATTGAAATGCTTACACTGCTTTGTTTTCTTGTTAGTGTGACTGTAATTCACACCCACTTAAAGAAGAGTTGATGTTGAGAATCTGCTATGTCAGGCAGTGTAAGTTTTTTAAGGATGTATATTTTGTCTTTCACTAGCAAAGACAGGCAATCAAATTCACTGAGATATACATAATCTGAAGAGATGCAGGAGTTTAAATTTTTTCCCCTCCCCTTTGACTTAGTGGATATATAAACACTTTTTTTGTTTAAAACCTTGATTGTAACTCCTCTGTACCTATCATAGAATTTTAAGAAAATTAACTTCAGAGGCAAAGTGCTCACTGGCCAGGTAGAAGTCAAAACAAAACTGTCCAGAAAATTGAGGCAGCTCATAGGGGTCGTCAGCAAATTTGACCCCTGGGTAGACTCAGAGGCAAGTTTGGCAACAGCAAATGTAGATGCAGGAAATAGTCTGCAAGAAATGTGGCTGGAGAGTCTCAGGGGACGCCTCTGCCATGGCTCCAAGGAAGTATTTGCTGTAGCATGGGTCTTTGAATTGTAGACTGTGAAAAGTGGACTGTGGTTTCAGGACAATTATAAAAAATAGTACCACCATTTTCCATAACATATATATATATATATATATTCCTGTATAAATAATATCAGTAACATATTTATAAAGTGTAAGGTCTGAGTTTAAATGAAACAGTGGGAATTTAACAGCAAGTGGTGCTTTTCCTAGTGAAGGCAGCAGTTCTGTATGTTTTACTACAAGTATTTATTCAGAGAGAACATTAGAGTTTGGAGAGTGGAAATGGGGATTTCAGTTCAAAACATGAAAATAAATGACGAATCATTGATATATTCCAGTGGTCTAGGACAGTTCTGTTCCTAAAACCTTATTTTCTATCACAACAACAATGTTGCTCTTGTGCTCTGATTGCTGCCTACCACAATTATCCTAATCATCTTGCCACCTTCTATACATCTCCATCTGTCTATATTCCTTTGTTGTCTTGCATATGGTAAAATATCTATGGCAGGAAATGTGTTTTTGTTCTCTGCTCATATTGCACCTAGTGCTTAGAATGTGACACAATGGACTTCTAGCCAAGGACAAAAGCTATGAAGTTTTATGATGATAAAGCAGGTATTATTGCCAACTTTATATCTTTTAGAAAGTTTAGTTATGTAAACTAGATTACCCCATGTGTTTTATCAAATATTTTATGTTGTTAAATTATTCATGATAAACTCATTCTTACTGCTCAGCATAAATTTAAAATATAATTTCAGCAAGGAAAGAAATATTTATAAAGGCAAACTAGAGTCAGAAATAAAAGTGATAAATTAATGAAAGTATCCTGGTGATGGCAGCAGTCCAGATAATTCTTATCTCTGATCTGAGGTCATTTGATCTTATAAGGATGTAGTTGTATTTGTATGTATTATATGCTGGGTTTGCCCATTTTAGTAATCCAGGTAGTAGCAGACTACATGGGCATTCTGAAAAGATTTTGAGGGAATATTACCTTCAAGTACAGTAGCCATTGAGACACATGTATACAGTATTGCTGCTGGGAAGTGCTAATATCATTTCAAGTTTCATTGGGGACTGGAAGAGCAAGAGAGAAGAAAATAGGATGTAATAATAATGAATAACCTTTAAAGAATTGCTGTAAGATAGAGGTAGCAAGAGTAGACAAAAGAGTCCATAGCCCTGAAGCAAGACGCTGTTCATAGCAAGGTGTGCCATTTTTGGCTGCAGAGAGCTATAACCATGCCTCAGGGACAGGTCCCTCATGGGACAGAAAAAGGTTGTAATAAGTTCTTTCTATACAGTAAATATCATATGTCAATTCCATACCGGATCTATCTTTTGTTAGTTTATGTAGACTAAAATGTCAGCAACATAGTTCCACTCAGTTTTATGTCATTTTCACAAAAGCAACTATTTTTGATAGTTACATTAGTAAGAAAAATGGGATTATAAATGCTTGGCTAAAAAATGATCCAGAGTATTATGGTCTTGGCCATAGCCTTGCAATCAAGCTTTTAATGTAAATGTAATTTCACTGAGACAGCATAGAAAAATCAAGGAACTTTGTGTTTTGCAAAAAGAAAAAAGATAAATCATATATTCATTTTATATTGCAGTATATTTGGAATTAATATTTCTTTTTATCAAACTGGAGGAAAAAGAGGTATTGACCAAGCAGAAAACACAGAATAATGTATTTGTAAAAATTACGAGGAATTGTCAGTAGGGGTTACATTAGAAAAGTATGCAGATAAGCTTTGCTGTTCTGTTTTATACGGCTCCAAAGTCCTATGTTCTAGTGAACTATGAAAATAAGTCTTGTTTTTATATTATTATCCCAGTTTTTTTGCATGAATTTTGTTTGTTTACTTTGGCAGTAATTAGAACAATATAAGGAGCTAGCATATATTATGATCATGAAGACTTTTGATTCAGAAGGATGTTGTACAAAAGGCAGGATCATCTTTAGTCTTTGTAGGAATATCCCACAGTTTTTTTTTTGTTTTGTTTTTTTTACAGTAATGACAGCTTTTCTGCAGTCTTTCTCTTCAGATATGAAAGACTTCAGAGGATTGATACCCTCTTCATGTGCTTGTAAATCTGGCTGAAGCTACATGAGCTAGCATACTTGTCTTTCTGCGTGCTTGTTTTGTCCCTTCTACTCTGATTCTTTCCACATCTACAGGAAAAAAAAATATAATTAAAATACATTCAGTGACCAAATACTGAATTGCTTATGGTAGCAGACACCAAGAAGACATTGGATAATGCACCAGATCTTTCTATATTTCAATTATATAACTTAAATCAGAGAATCATAGAGTATCTTGAATTGGAAGGGACACACAAGGATCATAGAGTCGACATACTGGTTCCACACAAGACAACCCAAAAATCAGCCTATGTATCTGAGAACACTGTCTAAGTATTTCTTCATCTCCGTCAGCTTGGTGCCATTACCCCTGCCCTGAGGAGCCTGTTCCATGCCCACTGCCCTCTGGTGAAAAATCTTTTCCCTGTGTCCAAGCTGAAATTAAATTTAAGATGGCAAGCAAGTGAAAAAGTGTAAGAGACTGTATAAGGGTCTTTCATGTGGAGCTCCTAGATTCTTGCCAAATGCAAACATAAAGATTGCATTGCATAAAAAGTGATGATTCCACCAAGTCCCTCAGTATATATGTGTGTGTGTGTGTATGTGTGTGTGTATATATATGTATATATATATATATATATAACTATATAATATATATTGCATGAGATCTGAAAAAAAGAAAACTGGCAAACACAAGCTGCTTATGACAGAGATAAACACAAAGCAGAAGCAAATGTTCACAATGTAGCAGATAACTGGTCAAAAAAGATGGAAAAGTTTCAACGTGCTTCTGTTCAGAAAAAAATCTGTAAGCTTCTAAGACAGCCCGAAAACAGTCTCTGGCTGTAAAATTGGTGGTGTTATGCCATTCTGTAGTGAAGATGGTCAAATGCTGTCGAGCTGAATGAAAGGGAAAATCCTCTCTCGTTGGCACAAACATTTCTACAGTTTAATATACTGTCTGCCTAAAGCTCTAAATGAAGTTCTGCTGTTCCCCACATTGGAGTGGCACTACATCTACAGCAGGTTTTTTTGTTGGGGTTTTTCTTTTCTTTTTCTTTTTCTTTGAGCTCCTGTGTAGATACTACAAGGTGAAAAACCAAGTCTCAGTGATTTTACTCCTGAAACACTGAAATGCAGAGGTCAAAGCCTTGTCAAAAAGAAGGGGGAAAAAGAAAAATGTTGCACTTGTTTGCTAACCTATGGTGTAGGAGAAAATTCTTAAAGAGTTCAAAGTCAGAGAAAACATCTGCCTCTGGAAACAAACAAGACCACCTTCACTGTGTTAATTATAAAAATATATATTTTTTTAGCTGCTGGACAAAATCCTTTCCTGAGCAACATCAAGTATGTTATTGTGTTTGCTGAACTTCCAGTCAAATGAGATTTTGATCTGGGTGAGCCCTAACCCAGTGTAATTTTTGCAGTCAAATATTCTTAATAGCAAATAAAAGTAGCCAAGATTTTGTCCAAGTTGGAAGGGCAGGAATTTTCACTGTGAAAAATGACAAGCGTTGCTGCATCTTTACATGACTCTTGTCAAACATCTGTGCAGTAGCAGATACATGATTCCTTTAGAGATGGCAGGAAGTAGTTGTTGGTAGAGTATATTGAAGGCCTCAAATCTGCGGGCCTGCAGTAATTGCCAGTGGTATGCAAAAGCTGTTTGTGGCATACACACTAGAGAATGCGCAGAGCATTACTGACCACTTTAGTTGTGGTGCCAAGTTTCTTAGTCTGGCATCAGCACAGCAAACCAGTAGTTTTGCTCCAAATTTGCCCTGGCCAAAAGTATGTGAAGTTAATCCTGGGAGCTGACAATGTAGCTTTGCATTTGCCAAACAAGTTCTTCAAATTTGTCTAGATGCTATTTTACATGTGTCTTTCTACTCTTTATACACATCCAGGATGCTCGGTGCATGCACTGGAGTAACAGCCCACCAAGCACTGCCTCTATTACAGAACCCATTATCACAATAGGCAAACAAAGAGCTACATCCTGTGTAGATGTGGCAACTGTGATAAAAGGTCTCTTGATGACAAAAGCTAGATGCATCCTTCACAGTAGTTTTCCAGCCCAGCAAAAACCAATCAACCGAAAAAAAAAAAAAAAAGCCCACAACCCACAATAAAATGCCAACCAACCTATTAGCCAGCCTTCTGAAAATGGCCTGCATCATCTCCCATGAATATTCTCCGTGCATGCAGAAACACAAAAGATTCTGAAGGATCTGAAGAACTCATTTTACTGTATAGTAGGTAATGAACCACTTCCAAAAAATGGGTTAAATTTGTCTCCAGAATAACATATGGATTGCCAGAGTTGAAAAGTCAACTTAAGAACTTCCAGATACTGTCTATTCACAAGACATGAAGTTAACAAATGAAGAAATAGGAAAACATATATGTTACTTCCTGGATATTAATCTTCAGTGATTTCTTCCATGCCTACAACATAAAGAAATCTATAGAAATTTATAATTTTTTAATTTGTAATTATGTATGAGTTTGCTCTGACAGGCAAGGCAGCCTCTGTAAAATGTTGCTTTTCATTGATCTTGAAGTTGCTCTGTCTTTAGGTTAGCGCAGCCTTCCTGGAAGTGATGGTGTGATTAAATTTCCAAAATATTTTTGTTCCTGACAATTATTAACGAGAAACAACTCATAATGAGAAATATGAATCCAAACTGGGACCACAGGTGACTATTCTCTCTCACTTGTGTTACAGTGTTAGCTAAGGCAAGTGCTAGGAGTGTTTAAGAAGTTATTTAATTGGTTCCTAAGCACCTAATTTTTAAGAGTAGAGCTTAACTATCGAAATACATGAAAGTACATTTCCTTGTGCTTCTATCAACGCAGTAGAATATAAATGTAGTTTAGAGAAAATCCTAGAAAGCTTCTTAAATTCCTTGGAAAATGGTAGACGTTATCCTGTAATCTTTATTAGAGACCGCAGTTGTCTTTTTTTTTTTTTTAGGCACATTTTAGATTAATTTTAATGGGACATTCATACGTGTGTGAAGGAAGAATATACAACTTTTATTTTGAGACTGGGGAGGGGAAATGAGTCTTGAATATAATGCCTGATATCTCAGGAGTTATGAATGTCCTGGTCATACGGTGATGTTTCTAACAGAGTAGTGGAACCTTCAGACCTGATATGGTATCAATGTCACCTTCTCATTCTGCTACTTTCAATCCTTAAAAACAGGTTAGCAGAATGCATGCACTAAAACGTGAAATGTGTCTCTAAAGTAAAAGCAAAGCATTGTTTTCCATTTTCCAAACACCCATCAACACAAAGAATCCTAGACAGTGATACTATAAGTCTTGCTGGGATAGCAAGCGTATAATCTTTACTGGTTTATTCTGATTGGTCTTTTGTCCTCCCTTTGAAATAAATGTTAAAATGAAATGAAATGATATGCTTCATGTTAGTTAATTTTCTTCAAGAAGCAACATAATATAAACTGAGAATTGTTTGTTTGCTTTCTCATGAAATGCAAAAAAATTCTTTGAATTGTACTGGTCTCGCTTTGTATCTTATTTTCATTGAAAGAATAGCCTACAGAATCCCCAGCATTGTATTAAATAATATGGAATTTATTAAATCTTATTGTAATAAGAGCCAAATTGCACCTGATTACGATGGATAAAGTTCAACAAACACCATAAAAATACCGTATCAGGTTACTGAAAAAGTATCATTAATTTTTTTTATGTCTCAGGAGGAAAAAAAAAAAAGATAAATTGTAATATCTAGGTATAAAAGTATATTAATCAGTGTTTTTGATTTATCAGAGGTCTTCTACAACCTCTAATTGAATCCTGTGATAGCTACACTGACCTGCAAGCTCGCTGAAATGTTTACGACTTGGCCAGCTTTAAGCAGCAGTGGCTGTACCTGTTCTTGGCATTCCCTAGTGGTTTGGACACCTATTGGGCCATGGGGAAGTATCTGTGTAGTTAATTAGGGGATCCTACACGGAACATTACAATCTTTAGTTCTTCATTCTATTGATTATGGTAGTGTTTGAAACTGGGATCATCTGGGAAGCAAGGTTTCGAGTGGTAAGTTATATGTTAGAACAATATAACAGGAAAAAGCATATAAGTTTTCTGACATACTATTGTCTTATTTTTCAAATTTAAATCTAAAAATAGCTTGTTTTACATAAAGCATTTAAGGCAGGAAATCTGCCAAAAGCCCGGAAATTTGAAGTGATGGCTGACATTCTATCATTAACTCGTCCTCTTGTATGTGTCTTTCACCGCAGTGTAAGTGCAGTATGAAGTGTCATCCTCCACTTTGATTTTTTTGGCTTTTGTCAGGTTCTGTCACAACTTTACTGTATCAGGTGCTCTTGTTGTGGAAGCGAGGAACAAGAAATTGTAGAAAACCTATATATAAATCCTGAAACACATCTGTATGAATAGTACAATTTCACTTAGACTTGATGTAGAGAATAAAGAGAGTAGGTTGTAATTCTACTGGAAATGGGAAAATTATTCTGTCCAAGCACTTCCTTCTTTGAAGAGGTCTTGAAGGAATTTAAGGAAGAATGAAGTGAATTGATGCCCATAAATATAATATATGTTCTTAAATTCTTAAATGCTGTAATCATTCTTTTATTATGAGTTGGCCAGTTGTTATAGGGTCATAACCCATGTTTCAGGCATGGTTGCATTACTGCAGCACAGTATTTCTAGTAACAATAATCAGATTTATAGAAGGCACTGTTGCATGAAAGAATCTCTCCTGACAAAGGAGAAGAAATTAATGATTAAAAATAAAATTTCAAACAAAAGAAAATTGTGTTTCTGATCACGTGAGAAACATAAGACACCAGAAATGAGAACTGTGAACCCAATATGAATTTATCTTTTCTTGACAGAAACATCATACAGATGCAACTTCACTGATTTTAGGATAGTTATTTTCTATTTGCATAGTATTAAAAACTATTTAGTTAAACAAACAAACAAAAATTTATTTTCCTTTTATTCCCCTGGGTTTTAGAATTTTAGAGTTTTTTTCTTAATATATTGGATACAATTTGTCTTTCAACTACTGCTTTGTTAATGTCTTTAAAATGTGAGGGTGCTTAGATTTAAGGTGCCAAATAAATGTTTTGTATGGTAAAGAAAGTCTGATGGGAGATGCTTCCATCTGCAACTGATGGAAGATGGTATCTAGATGTCCTCATCCACAGTGGTGGAAGTAGAGAAGGGATTGTGGCTCATAAAAAATAATTTTAAAATATCTTATGCTAAGGAATGAAGCTCAGCACTCTGAGGTGCTAAGTCTACTTGCCAAAGAAGGTGTCATGAAGCTCTTCTTTTGGCAACGAATGAGAAATAATGGAACAATTGAAAAGTAACCATCATATTTTAAAAGCACTTTTTCCACATACTGTACACATAAAAATAGCAGCACAAATCATTTTAATGCTGTATCTGTTAAATAACTGTGTATCTATGGTACAATTCTCTTCCTAAAAAGTTCTAAAAGCCCACAGTCTTTGGCAAGGTATTTTAGCTCTTGATTCTCTCTTATGCTTATGTAGCTTAATCTGCCTCAAAGGTCCCGTTCGCTTAGGTGTATGCTGTGAATTGCTTTACTGCTATGTGTTGCATGCATGCAATTTCTGACCCACCCAGTCGAAGACAAAAAAAGGTTTCCTCAAACATCTTTTTGTTTTTTTTTTTTCTTTCAAAATGGTCATTTTCATATTTTCTATTCCAAAAGAAGTCTACAGTGCATTCTTACAGATAGGGTGTTTTCTTTCTGGAAATTTTAAAAGTAAAAACACTGTGAGCCATCTGGTAGGATATGGGAGCTGCAGGTAAGCACACTAATAATAGTTAATGCTACCATAACACATTGTGTTTTCAGCACTGTAGGCATCAAGTGATGAATTCTCTGAACATTTCCTGTGCTCAAGGTAAATGTTACTAATCTCTTTAGGGAATCTGTTTGGTCTTGCTGAGAATAATACCTGTATGCTTGCCAGCCTTAGAACCCTAAAATCTGCTTAATATCATACCTGCTGACGTTTGTTCTTTCTCTGTCCACGCCTTCTATTTCCTGCCCTTTCTACCAACTCAGTTCAGACCTTGCTTTTCCCAGAGAACCTGCAGTAAATAAAGCAATCAAGTTCTTCATGGTTATTTTTTTTTTTTTCTGTGAGATCTGAGTGAACTCAAGGAAGTAGTAAGCTTCCGTCAAGGTGTAAAGTGAAAAGATGTAAAGTGTAAAGAGAGGCAGCCTTCCTCACAACTGCCAAGCTGTTACCCTATGGAAATAGGATGTGTTGTTATGTCAGATCATTACTGTAGTAAATATACATACATATTTACCAAGCTGGAGTCCCTGTATGTTGCTAAGTTCTTATTAGGTGAAAAAGACAGGCAGCAGTAAGTGTAATATATTGTTACAATTAGTGTTGTAGCCTGTGACCATGTTTAATTAATGATTTGTATCACACTAGCAGTATGTTTAGTGTTTAATTAATTAGCCTGCAAGCAAAAGAGTAAGGAAGAACAACTTGAAAACTGGTAAGGAAAAGGTTTCTGGCACATGTTAGTTAAGCTGGTTCTCACTGTCTTTATTCACTGTGGAAGTTTTTTCAGTTTTTTTGGATTTTAAATGAACAAAATTAGTCTCTACATCTTTGTTAAAGAACTATGGCAGATTACTTGCTCTATATGGGATGCTGTATAAATTCCAGGTTAGTGCAAGATATATAATGCAATTGCATGGTTTTTTTTCAGTATGTGTTATCTCTTAGGCAGGAAAATCATCAGTTCCTATTCAGTATCTGTCAGTGCTCCAAGTGGATGTGTTACGTTCTCACTTTCCAACATGACAGACACTGGGACTGCAGCTGTGTGTTAGTCTTTCTAGTTCTGGCAGCTGAATTCTAATACTTTCTTGGGGCTCCCTCTGTCAAGTGTGCTCTTTGGTAAGGATGCAAAGAACTTCCTATGCCTTTGCAGTTAAAAGCATTGCAGAGGTGGCTCTGCTCCCTTTTTCTGGGACAGATGGACCACAAAGCAGGCAGAGGGGAGGCAGGCAGTGCCCTTGTCTCCCCTTCTTTCTCAGCCTTTGGTCAGTTCACGTGTGTTGGGGGGTTTGAGGAGCAGGATGCACCCTCTCTGCTATGTAAACCAGTGCATGCTTGGTGGAAATATCTGTAGGGGAACTCAGCACAGCTCTGCATTCAAGTTTCTTCCACGTCAGCTGAAGAAATACTGTGCCATCCCACTACCTGGCACATGTGCCTGCTGAGGTATTAGGGCTGTAAGTAGGAAAACAGAACCTTGTGGAAAATGTCTGACACAAAATCATATGTAGGCTAAAACTAATAACTTCAACATCCATGCTCTCAAGCATTAAGTCCACTGGAATCAAGGAGAAACACCCCTCTACAATTTGCAATTAATGCTTAATAGGATTCAAGTAAATTCAATGCTGATCTCACTCCACTGTTTTTCACTGGGTTTATCTGTCTTGCAAATCAGTGTCATAACAGGATGAATGGGTCTGTGATGATGACAGCCATACGCACACATAAGGGATGATGTAAGAACAACATAGTATGTAAGATTTCTACAGAGAAAAACCGCCTACTTCTTTCATAACTTGCTCTGTGCTTCATGAAGTCAGTAAATAGCATTAACTATTCAAGCCAGGCATAAGTTTTTCTGTCTCTGAATGGAGATCCCTACAATGCTTGCACTCTTTAAATGCAGATAATTAGAGACTGTGGCATAATTCTCTTCTCCCTTGACCTAAAAACAGTCATGAGTAAAGTCACTAAGACAATTGGTTACTGTCACATAAAACTAACAGAATGTCTTGGGCATACAGTGAGAATCTTGCAGTTATTTGAATAGCAGCTTCTTTATACAAATTTATTTATTTATTTACTTATAACTTAAATGGCAGAGTACTATGGTAACTGTTATTTGGAGGTAAACAGTAGCGGGTCAAGTAAGGAGTTGTGATACTGTTTAACAGTAGGCAGGATTGGGACAGTAATGCCAAATTTTACATATCTTTTCACTGTTTATTGTTTAGGGAATGAAGGAATCTATGCTATCTATTTTGCTTATAATTCAGTAAAATGTGTCAGTGCTTGAGCTAGCAGTTTCTCTGAAATTACAATGACTGACTGTAATTAAGAACTAATTTGTAGTCATAAAAAAAGCCAGATAAGGGGCTATCCACTTCATAAAAGATGAATATAATCAAGATAACTGGTGCAGCTGCTGGCCAAAGGCTGTCCTCTGAGAGCACACACAATTCCCATGATTCCTGAAAGAACTTACATATCTGCCTCAGAAGGTGACTACTTAGAAAATTTCCTTTAGATCAATGATTTGCAGTGATAAAGTTTATAGAGTGATGGAGATGGGGCTTGGGGAGGACAGTGCAGCCATTTATTAATTATATAGCATTAGCATTCTGATGGATGTCATGTAAATGAATCAGGTAGAAATGTGTTTTGGTTTGCTAGAAAAAGTCACGTTTGTTTCAGAGGGAAATATCAAGGCTGAATGTGCCATTTCGTAAATGTAAGCAGGAACTGACTTCAGCTCAAGCCATTCTTTGGTTGCATTTGAATATGTGAACTTATTTTCCTTGATATCACAGGCAGGCCCAGCAGCAATGCTCTGTAACCTTTTCATCTGTGATATTCGACTAAATTCCGTATGAAAACAGTCAGCTTTAGTTTTACTGCAGAAAATATATCTCTAAAACCCCGTTAACTGTTTTCCTTATGCAAAACAGCTATTATGACCTCTTTGACTTAGTACTTATTCTACAGAAATAAGCAATTGCCATTTGGCTCTATTCATTTTGTACTTTGTTTCACACTTTCTTAAGATGTATCAGCAGACTTTTAATTATCCTGAAAATGATTCTATTAAGCATTCTCCTTGCATATTAAATGCAGAAGACATTGTTTTGAGCTTCCTTTGCCTCCTGTGAATAGAATGTGGGCAGACATAGAAAAATCAAATTATTTTACTAAATGAAAACAACCTGAGCAGAAGAAATCATTTTGAATAATGACAGCTTGGGTGAGAGTGTCACCATTTTCTATCAGTTTGCTCTGCGTCACATAGGAGCTCACTTGATGGAATGTTAAAAAAAAAAAAAAATGTGTCTAGTAAAAATAAGCTGTGACAGTCTCTAAGTAAATGTAATAAATCAGGAGGATTTTCAAAGGGAATAAAAAGTGTCATTTATGATGGTTACAGCTTATACGCCCACCATGATTCCTGTTCTGGTACAGTTTATACTCTCCCATGGTAGATAAAATTATTACTTGATCTGTCAAAATGGAGTGACAAAATTTTTGTGGGTAGACAGCTTGCTCAAGAATAGTAAAGTTCTATAATGTGTTTGCTTTCGTAACTCAAAGTACTGTAGAAAACAAGAAATGAGACAAAGCAATCATTGTTCAGAAAGTTTGCATGAAACTGGAGAAAAGGGGTTAATAGAAAAAATCTTAATATATTACCCACTGCACACTGGAGAAATAGCAAACATATTTTAATTGGAGAAGTTTTTATTTCAGCAGCATCTAAAACCTACATTCTAGGGTTTTTTTTTTGTTTTTTTTTGCTCTAATATCATAAGTTTGTTAATTCTCAGAGAAAATTTTCACTCAGTAGGAAGTGAGTCTCTCGGATCCAGGTGTTCGTAACAAATCCAAGAACTGACTCATTTCTGAATTCTAGCTCAGATTACTGCTTAGGTCTGCTAGACACCTGTCTTTGATGTGATATTTGACCTGACCATTCAGAGGTGTGGAATAATTAAGCAACCTCAAGAACTGAATGTATGAACAGATGCATTTCATAGCAGTTGCAAGGTAACTTGCATATAGGTAGAAAACTGTCTGCTCTGAGACTTGGTAGTATAAGCATAAAATGGTCTTCAGACCACTTCTTTAAAGAGGCTTGCTTTGTTTCGAAGTGTGTTTAGAGAGAATGCTTCAGGTTCACAAACCATTTTCCTTCATGATAGCCCTGTTTCTCTACTTTTTGAACACAGTCACATAGCCAAGTCACAGTGTAACTGCTCACACAGGTAAATGCTTCTCATACCAGAGGGCTTATGGCTAGAATTAGTCACAGAATTATAGAATCACTTGAGTTGGAAGAAACCTTCAAAGGCCATCTGGTCCAACTCCCCAGTGATGACCAGGGACACCTACAGCTCCATCAGGTGCTCACAGAGTCCAGTCCAGCCTGACCTTAAATGTCCCCAAGGATGGGGGCATCTGCTACCTCTCTGAGCAACCTGTTGCAGTGCTTCACTACCCTTACTGAAAAAAAAAAAACCTCTTTTCTTTATATCCAATCTAAATCTCTCGTCTTTTAGGTTGAAAGCATTTTGGCTTGTCCTATCACAGCAGACACTGCTAGATCTGTCCCTGCTTTCTGATAGCCCTACTTCAGCCAGCAAGGTGTCAGCAGTAAAAGAAGTGCAACTGTTTTGACAATGGTAATACTTAGCCTTTAGGATGAAGTGTGAAGGAACATAAAGCATTTGCCATGATTTGAAGCCTTTAATGTTTGATTAGGAGTCTTTCCAGCTCCTTGAACCCAGCAGCAGCTATAGCTGGGACCTTAGATGCCATGGACTTAGGCTTCCTGTGCTAAATGTGGAGTTGGAGTTTGGTGCTCTGTTAGAAAAAGGTATTTAGAGAATGAATTCATTTGCATATTTCCTGAAGATATAATCACAGTTGAAAGGATGATTCTAACATGGGGAATAAGTTCTGTGTGTGAAACTTACTGCTAGTTACCGGTTTCTAGATCCCACTGAACAAAGAATGTGGTTGTGAAAATTTCGTAGTGATCGATTTACAGTGACTAAAGGTACGTCTTCACATGCAAAGAAATTCCCTTCTCTCTGATGTGGCTTTTTATTGAAGGTGTTTTCTATTCATACTGCTGCATAGAGGATTCATATCGCTTTGGTACGGGAAAAGAGAAGTCAAGAGGGACAAAACAATCTGAACTGTGAAGGTATTCCCATCTTGTGAGATGAAAGAAAATCTATGAAGTGTGCACCTGCATCTTCCAAAATGCCTAGTGAGACATTGCTTTGGGGTTATCTGTATCAAACAAACTGGTTTTCATGGAACTCAGTTCAGTACTGCTGCTTATATGACTGCAAGAATATTTGTTCCAGTGCTTGCTGCAGATAAATTAAAACTGGGTTTCTCTGCATGAAAAAGTGGACATTCTAGAAAAGAGAAATTGTTCACATGTTGTATCAATATAAAAGTCAGCTTAATGTAGTCTCACAAGGCAGACAGCAGAGATCATGACAAAAGTAAGCAGAGGACATCAAACACACCATAGATTTTTTTTTTTCCAAGAGTCTTCTAAATATAGATTATAGTAATTTACTTTCAAACAACTCATTTTCAGCATCTGACATGTTCATTAACCCCAGGTAGAAAAATTATTGTGGTGCATTAATTTTTCACCAATGAAGATATTAGTCATATTTGCAAGTATCATTAGTGTCTGCCACCGAGGTGGAAAAGTCTTACTGTCTCTCTCCAAATGGAGGATGCATTAGAATGTTAACTAGGGTCTGCTGAGTTCTGTGGGTTATCAACCCTTGCACACTTTTATGCACTGAATTTTAATTAGACTTTTCTAAAAGTACATCATTAAAAGGCATGCTTTATATGGGAGTAGGACAGATATGTAATCCTTTAGTAAAATAAGGTAAAAAGTACAAGGATTTAATGTAAGTATTCTGATAGTTTTTCTGACAATATGAAGAATACAAGTTCATATATTCAACCATACGTGTGCTCAGCAGTTGTAAGTAAATGAGATATAAGGAATTATACTCCACAGAAAAGGAGGGAAAAGGGTTTCAAAAGGCGCTAACAGAAGTTACTGTGAATCTACTGTGGCTACTCATCTTGAAGTCCAGTAAGGCAGTAAATCTAAACGTCTAAATGCTGCAGTTGGGAAAGTAAGTCAGGAATGCCCTTTGAACATCAAATATAAAAATGCGAATAATCCTCTTAGGGCTTTGTTGTGTTGGAATTGCCATGCCTGTGAAAGCTCCGCTTGACTGGTACTTAATTCAGTCCTGCTATTTTAATTTTTTTTTATAGTAGCATAAAGTCTGATTACTGATTGTTTTTAAGAAAATTAACTTTGGTCCAACCCTATCTAGTCCTGAGACCTGTTGATTTTTGTACATGGCAATGATTATTTGACCCCAAAATTATGTCATACCCAGATAGAAAGAACAAACGTTCAGGTGTTACTTGTTTAATTTCAGTGATCTTGTTTGGATGTTCTGTCTATAATAATATGGTCATATATGAAACATTTTGTAAATTCATTTTCGTAACACAATATTTTCTATTAAAAACCTTTCTAGGAAACAGAGAGCTGGTTGAATATTTAATCACTGTATTATTTACTTACATCTAGTGCTATTTTTCTGACTTTTACACACAAAAAAGCTATGTATTGAATTTACATTTATTTGTCTTTGAGCTCAGCCACATAGAGTTATTCTCATCTCTCGATACTTGTATTATTTAAGCACTTTTTGTTTTGATGGAAATTACTTTTGTAGGAAGAAATTTACCGCTTTGACTATGATCAGGGCCACAGCTCAGTCCGTAACATTCACTGCTGACATGCCTATTTCCTACCTGTCAGAATGAAATACTAATGGTAGGTCCTATCAATTCTGACATTGCTTTCTAACTTTTTATAACCAAGGTCACTTTGCTTCAAGTTTACATTTTCCATGCAAATAGAAATGAAATGATAAAAAGATGTATTTTTTACAGCAAATTTGTGCTGATTGTATCTTATTTTAATATTTTTCATTTCAAAGAATAAAGCATTTGAAAAATTTAAGGTGATGGATAAGTCATTTACTTCTCAGAAAACAGCAAAAAGGTGTCTTTTCATCTTTATGTCTAAAAACGCATGCAAAATCAGACTAGCTAATCAGCCAGTTCTTTTCTCAGCATTAATGTTAGTGCATTCATGTTTAAATGAGCATTTGAAAGGTGTTTAAGGACTGTTGTCTAAGAGTTACAAAACACCTGTTTTGCAAAAAGTCTAAAAAGTGAAAGCAATGGTCTTTTAGGGTAAAAGACATTACATTTCTCTTGAACACACCAATAGAGGCTTGCATTTCAATTCCCAAGGCCTACTTTTCACCAGGTCTTTGTTCTTTGATCATAATTTTCATTTTTGTTTGCTTAATATCATGTACTCATTTTTACACTCAGAAGTGAGAAGCCTTGTTTATACTTCTGAAGAGAACAAGAATAGCACCATGGGAAAACCATGTCCTTGTTATAACATCTGCATGCTTAGGTGTAATACAGGAAAAGCTTCTAACATTACACTGCCAACAACCTCTATCATGTTTTAATGGAATCTCTCTTTCAGTAGCCAGGGAGAAATAATTTTGCCTGCTTAAAGCTGATATTTTGAGAGCCTCATCCTTATTGTCTTTTCCGGGGAAACAGAAAAACTTTAAAACTTCCCAAAATACAGTTGGTATGTTTGGTCACCTCACCATACATTATCTTTCTCTCATCTTGCTGAAGCTACGCATAGTTTTTGATAGTGATAGTGTTTCTTACTGCTTTAATATACTTCCTATTTACTGTACTTGCCTCTTCTCTTTTCCGTCACTAATTTAGATGATTCAAAGCAATACTATATTTTAGAAAGGGTTTTTATATGCTTGCCAGTAACATCGAAAAATAACCGATGTGTTAGAAAAACCGTTTGGTTATATTTACCTTACTATGATTTTCTGATATCACACAATATGCAATCTGAGCACATTCCCCTTTCATGAAGTAAAAGTTTAATCAGCAGTGCTCTACAGTTCAGGAATAAGGCAATAGATTCATAGAATCACTGAATCGTTTGAGTTGGAAGGAACTGCTAAAGGCCATTGGGTCCAACTCCCCTGCAATGAACAGATACACCTACAGCTCTGTTAGGTGCTCAGAGTCCTGTCTAACTTGCCCTTGGATGTCTCCAGTGATGGGACATCCGCCATCTCTCTGGGCAACCTGTTGCAGTGCTTCATCACCCACACTGTAAAAAAAAAACTTTTTTCTTGTACTCAGTCTAAACACTTATAGGACCTCCACATTCTCATACAATAAGTACAGAATAAATGCAAAGAATTACATTATTTAATAATAAGTATTAAAACTTCTAATCCTATGTTCCTTGATTGCATAGAATGTAAAGTAAGTTAAGATCTTTCAGTAGTACTGAATTTGTATAGACTTGTATCATCACTGTTTTTGCCTACTCAGTGGACAAAAATAGACAAAACCCTTACTCTTTTGGTAATTTTTGTTGTAGTCAGGATGTTGATGCGTGTTGTTATTTCCACAACTTCATCCTTACTAGAGAAATTTCTTTATTAAATATTGATTTGTGTTTTATTTTTATTAGTATCGTGGGAGATTTTATGAGCTGGAAAAGGCACAAGAAGTAGTACCTGTTATCATCACTTTCCTTTGACAGTCAGAGGGACTGTGATTTTTATGTGGTCAGCTTTGGAATACTGTAAATATCTGGTTCCTGAAGTAGACAGGTTATTTCAGCAGATGTTTGGGTCTGGAAAATGGCTAATCAGCTTCAAAATCTGCAGGATTTTCTCTGGTATTCTTTGGTATTGAGATTTCTCTGATGTTAGGAACAGGCAAAAGTACGGGGAGAGAATGCAGCGTTGGGAGCGCTCTGACTCTGAGATCTACCCTTGACTTTGCACCTGGTGCTTGAAAAGCTGTCAGCAGGATGCTTAGTGCCTCCATCACTCAGTGTCCTGTCCTAGAAAGGTGTAGGTGCAATTCATAATATTGCAACGCACTGAATTCCTATAATAGAACATACAGAAAGGTATTTAGGTTCTAGGGAAAGCTGATACAGCCCATGACCTTCCCTTTTTATGCATTTCTTTTATGCACAAGTAACTTTATCCTGTTTTAATTTTTGTCTACCATCCTTCAGAGTCTCTATCCAACTAAATCTAAAAATAAATGAATAAAAGTGTAGCAGAAATAGATGTAATGGGTAATACTTACATTTTTAACTAGCCAGAAGTGAATTTGTTAGATTTGTTTTTGTATGTTCTGTATGATGTTGTTAAATATAGATATTAAACATCTGCCATTTTTTTCTTTTTCTTTTTTTTTTTTTAATTAAAAAGAAATATATTTGGGGGGAGGATATGAACGCAGAATTATTTAATGGCTGTAGCTATACAGGTTGAGAAAATCCATGGAAGGCATGTTAAGGACTGTTTTCCATTTTGTTGTCAAAGAAAGAGTCTCAAATTATTCTCTTCTTGAGTAATAAGGCAAAAGCGCCTATTGTGATGTGTGCACCCAGCATTGTATCTTTTCCCTTTCAGTCTGAAGGGAATAGATTTATTTATCTAATCTGTCAATCTAACCTATGCATTTCTGATGCACACGGTTACCCGAGGTCTTGAGCACTGTTTGTGTTGCTCTGATTTATAGAGAGTTTTCACTGATAGATGGCCTTGATGTTTCTTGTTTTCTGTATTTTAGCAGTTGGTGGCTCTCTTTTGACTGTTATTTGTTAAGTCTTGTTACTACTAGGCTTTAATTACAGCTCCCATTATTTTAAAGAAAATGATTAAATACAAGCTCAGAAAGGGGCTTTAGAAATGCATAAATGAGAATTAGAGATGTGATAAGCACACATCAATTGGCTACTGGGGCTTTTCACTTGCCATCATTCAAATAATAATTAGAATATTTAGAAGCTAAGTACAGACCGGAGACAGGAAATCAGATGAAAATGTTTAGATATTATATGGTGTACAATATAATAGGGTCTTCACTTGTGTGGATTCACACACAGTATGGAGTTATGTATGTTTTTTCTTTGTTTTGCAGAACCGTTCCTTACAGGATATATAGCGTGCTTTTTATAGTAAATGAAACTGCTAAATATGGATTACGTCGCAGCTGAATTGATGAAAGACCTGCAGAACAGCTGCGTATTTAAATGCAAAAAGGAAAAGAACTGTCTAAATTCTTATGGTAGGGATAGTCACAAGCAGTTTCAACCTGGGTTTAATCAGGCAAATGTCAGCGAGAAGTCTAGAAACAAACGGTTAGAAAGAAAGGAAGTTTAGTAGTTAAAATAGAGCAGACAATAGTGGTGAATGAACAGTAAACTAAATGTTAAATATTTCCTTGAAATATCTGGGCCCATCATCATTATGCATTTTTCTTATAATTCATGTGTGAAAGAATTGATGTGAGCCTGTGGTTTAGGACCAGCAAGGGTGCATGAAAGCTATATAGCTAAATTTGATTGCAAGAATTCCAACTTTGCAAAGAGAAATCTACTGTTCTTGCCATTTCTGCACAAATATTGGAAGCAGCAGTGATATCACTGCTGTACTGATGGTAAAACCAATGATTTACTGTAAGATGTTTTAAACCCCCATCCTACGAAGCATTTAATTTTTGTAGCTGAAGCCTTGCTCTCTCATGACTATTGACTCTCCATGAGGCTAATTCAGCAGTAAATATTTTTTCCTTTACCAATGTAAACGTTTTTGATTTCTTATGCATCTCATCCCCCTCTCTGTATGCTTAGTGATCTCTATAGATCCCTTCTGTTTGAATAACTGTGTGCATCAGATGGCAAATAGTTGGCTGTTGGTTTATATGTTGCAGAGATCAATCCTTCACTGTTAGGGCAATGACCTAAGATGTGTCTTTCACTTTATTTTATCACGGCAAAATGCAAGTGGGCGTGCAAATTCTAACTCTTAGCCAAAGCCATCTGCTCAAAAATATTGTACAAACAGACAAGTGAGGTTTAAACTAATTACAATTTTCATCTGTTTATAAAAATTATTAATTGCTACTGCAGCCATATATGTGGGCTTCCCCGATTTGTGTCATCTTTTTTAAATCCGAAAACTCATCCGGGCACAATCTGAAGACTTTGGACATTTTCTGGCAGTCTGTGTGCACCCACCAGCCCAGCAGGAGCACTAGCAGATTCTCTGATGGCCAATCAGTCCTCCTTGTGTAAAGACTGTACGTGTATTTTTTCCTAGAAGATTATTGATAGCAATGTGGAAGTCCTCCATTAGGCTTTTTATTACACAGTTACCACTTAGCTTGTTTTCGCACATTTAAAAGGCTGGTGTCTTTGAAATAGTAAGGATTCACATTCATACACAGTTTTATCTTTGGCTTAGGCAAATCTTTGCATGGACAAAAGGATGAGTTTTGTCTGTGTGAGAACATTTTGTTTCATGTAGGCTCAAGAGCTTGGACTGAACAGTCTATTTCCAGGGACTCTCAGCCAACCAGAGTTGAACAGTCCTTCCAAGCTTCCATCACCTCCTCTTTCTTCCAGTACTCTCTCCGTCCTGTGGGCTGTCACATCACCTGATCATATGAAG
This sequence comes from Gallus gallus, assembly GCF_016699485.2. Taxonomy (NCBI): domain Eukaryota; kingdom Metazoa; phylum Chordata; class Aves; order Galliformes; family Phasianidae; genus Gallus; species Gallus gallus. The sequence goes on along the minus strand of NC_052539.1, from coordinate 23,060,954 downwards.
AAAGTTCCTGGGGTGAAGTCAGCAGTTCCCCCTAACTCAAATACCTTGTCCCCCCCGTTGCAGTGCAGTCTCCATCCTCAGCTCTGTAGCAGCCGGATCAGGAAGGCTGCCTGGTCCCATTCTGCAGGTCACTGAGCTCAGTGCAGGGGCTGCACAGTGTTACTGCTGGCTTTCTGAGTGACAGATGGAGAGCCATAAGCTTTGTCACCAAGTGTTGCCTGAGCCAGTAACAGTTGTATGCGCAGTTCAGGGTGTTGGTGTGTTTGAAATTTTATTTGTGTGTTTTTGTGGTGTTAGTGTGATACTGTAAAAAAGAAAAAAGAAAGGGATCTCTTCAATGGCGAAAGGGAACTCCCTTTAAAATCTGTATAGAAAAAAAACAGTTTTTTTTTCCCTCTATGCTTTCTTTTTTTATTTCTCATTTACAGGAAGTTTTAAGATTTGTTTTTTTGTTTTTTTTTTTTTCTTTTCAGTAATTCACAAGGTTTTGGCCAAATATAGCTTTTATCTTTTCAAGTGGTAACTACAAGAGTATTTTAGATGTATTCTTTTGATGGTATCGACTGTGGTGAAACTGTCCCATGTGCCTAAGTAGAAGCTGACATGCTCCCTGCATGTAAGAGAATTTGATCATGCATTTAACATTCTCTAAAGTAATGACATAGTTGTCTTTTCCACCACTGTGTTTTTCAGCATGTAGAAATCTTCTGCTTCCCCAAGGTTTTTTAGGATGGTTGAACTACATATTCTGATAATACGCATTTATGCCGGCATTTACTTACCTGTAGTGGCAAATCTGCAGAGCAGTGCGGTAGGCTTTGCTTAGTGCAAGATAGCAGAATATTTGCTTAGAATTTGTGGTGTTGGTTCATTATGAAAAAAAGCAATGACTATATTTAACTAATTATTGGATTTTTTTAGCCATTGTAATAATAAATAATTAATGATTTTACAACTGACTTAATAAACAAATAACAAACTTCCACATATGGCTTACTTTATGAAGTTATCTTGCCATGCATAACTAACAGGTTTGCTACTGCATACTAGGGATAATACTGTTACAACTTTAATGAAACTGGTGGTTTGTCTGCCACAAAAATTACATAAAATCATAGTAAATATCAAATGCAGTATAGGCTACACATTGTGCTGTGTTTCCTTTTTCTAGACTAAGAAAAGGAAGACACTTTGCATGGAAATTTGCAGAGAAGTTTAGTGTAACTAAGAAATTTCATCTTACAGTTCAATGAAGAAGATTAACTGAATTTGAAGGAAGTCACTGCTTTGTATTGGCATCTTAACACTGTGGCTAAATGTTGTCTCTTTTGCAGAAATGTACTCTGATAATGCCGGCATACTGTTCTTATCTTCTGTGAGCTTCATGTCAGTCAAATGTTTCTCAGTCTGGACATTCAAAACGTCTAGGAAGCAACTTGTCTGTTATCTATTTTATGAGGTCCAGGCTTGTAAAGCTGACATGGCACAATGGGTGAAGCTGTTTGTATCCAAACATGATGTAGTGGAGCCAGCTTGGACACAGGGAGTGTTTTTTACTTGCACTGGTGCTGTTGTGATGGCTGGGTTCTACGGAACTGGCTAATGAATTTTCACTCACCGGAGCCACCAGTGAGGACTAAATGCTGCACAAATTTCTTATGAACCCAAAAGCTGCCTAGAAAGACATATAATAAGGCCACAAGGTTCAGTGAACCTGCAGCCCCTGACAGTCCATGGACTTGCTTTCTAATCTTGCAGCTCTGTCTAGAATTTGCAGCTGCTGAGGTTGCAAGGCAGGGAATGCAAAGGAAAGGGAGCCCAGGAGCTAGCTGTGAGCCTACTGTGCCACTGCAGTCACAGCTGGGTGAAACTGTACTTTTGTGTATTCTGCACTGCTGCCCTCAGAACCCTCACATTAAGAAATTTCTCTGAGTTCTCTCCTTTAATTATAACTAAATGAAATCAAAAGATCATGTAGATATCTGCAAAGACTTGAATATATTAGAAGTGCAGTTTGATGGATATTTCCTTCATAAGGTGATTATAATCACCCTCTTATCTGATGCTAAGGTATTTTATTTATTTATTTTTACAATGTTTTACTTTTCCTTAAAAAGTTTTTAAAAACTATTTTGAATATAGAATCTTGTCATGAAGGGAGATTTTCAACACAATTTGTCTATATTATTTCATGCACATACTTCAGCTTTACCTTTTCAACTTCCCTGTAATGTTTTATGCCTTCTGACATTTGTGTCAGGTCTGTTTTTGTTTCACAATGCAGGCTGTGTTCTTGTACACCTCAAACTGTATGTCATCCTTCTACTGCCAAAGAGAACTGGACAGAGGTTAGAATGCTGTCTTTTTCAGACTAATTAAGTTCCAGCATAATCATTACACATAGGCTGTATTTGCTTACAGAATACAGAACTTGCCATAAGCAGAAGTTTAGATGAGATAACATCCCGAGGTTCCTTCTATCCTGAATTATTCTGATTCTGTGAAAGCAAAAGTCAAAGGTGCCTGTTTTGTTGCCTAAAATTCTGTTTCTGAAAAGTCAGAGGTTGTTTTGTCTCAAGATAACACAGCAGTAGAAGTGGGAAAAAGTAGGTTTTCCAGGAGAAAGGTGTAACTCTACTGTGGACACAACTAAAAACATGCTTAAAATTCCCATCCTCTGGCTTCCAGGCAGCAAATACCTGTTCTTTTGACGTCCACATCGTCCACAGAAGACAAACTTATTTTTCCCAAATGTGATCATATACTTTTAAAAAAGGTTGAATTAACGTGGAAGACTGTAATTTAAAGATAATCGTCCCTACAGTTGCAGGCTGTGAAGAGCTCATGCTGTATGAATTTTTTAGAACACAAATATTTCAGTGGCTGAGTTGATGGATGAATTTGGCAGCCTGTCCTCAAACGATCTGGGATTTTTAGAAAAACAAAAAACAACACCCTTAATGCCAGGCTCTAAACTGTATTTAATAAAAAATAGAGCTTTATGCAATGTGCTTATTTTGCTTTTTCTTCCTATGAGGCCCATTGCTGTATTCAGCCATTAGCGTCTACTTCATTCTGTCAATATCCAGGATGAGAGGGCCAATAAATTCCCCTGGCTGCCTTTTGGAAGATGCGTGCTAAGGAGAGAAAAACAGCTACAACTTAGCATTGATTGTCATAACTCTTTTTTCCTCTGCATTGGCTGATCATGGTTATTTTCTTCTTTGATCTTGAGAGTCTTTTTGAGATCTTGAGAACCTCTGAAGGGATAGGAGCATAGAAGTCCTTGCCCAGTAATGTGGGTTACTGTTTTCTGTATGTAAGATTCTACAGAACTGACTATATGCAGATTATTGAAGCTTTATCTAAAAATGTATGATGCAATTTAGGATAAAATGGTAACTACTGAACTTCACACTTTATTTTCCTGCAGTTTCTATTGCCTTTCAGATTGAGAGCTGGAAGAGAAGAGTACACAAAGCAATGCTTTAGTAAATATGCAGGAAATTTAAAGCCAGGAGACGGGTCTTTGATTGTGTATCCAGCTGTGCTGTAGTTTACTGACTTGGTTTCTTCCTTTCTTAAATTGTCCTGTGTCACAGGCAGTTTTAATATAGAAATATACTCAGTTGGCAATAAATCCACATGCTTCTTTCACTGCACCAGTTATAATATGTCAGATCTTGTGCAGTCAATCAAATAATGCAAGTTATATAGCTGTTTTATTTACCAGAGAGTACTACAAACTAGTGCTCCATGTCATTACTTAAAAATAATTAGGAAAAAAAAAAGTTTGTTAGGAGGCTGGGGTAAGAAGTAAGCAATTTAATTTCTAGACAGCTTAGGATTCATGTTCCGTTAATTACAGAATCCTGGAATCACAGGATAATTGAGGTTGGAAGGGACCACAGGAGAGCTGTAGTCCAACTTCCTTCTGAAAGCAGAGTCAGCTGTGTAGTTAAAACAAGCTGCTGAGGGCTTTATTGAGTCTGATCTTAAAATCCTCCAGGAAAGGAGAGAGCAAAACCTCTCTGTGCAGCCTCCTCCAGTGCTTGGCTATTCTCACGGGGAATAAGTGTTGCTGCTTCTATCCAGTGAAATCTACTGTAATTTCAATTTCTGACCGTTGTCAATCATCCTCCCAGCATTCGTCACTCTGGAGAGACTGCTATGTCTTCTGCAGAACTTCTTTGTAGGTGCAAGCAGCTGCCTCTTATCCTGATCCCCTAACCTCTCAAAGCAAGCACTTCAGTTGTTCAATGTCTTACACTGTGGGGCCCACTTCAGTAGTTAAAACTAGTCTTCAGAGGGCTGAGTAGAGGGGGATAGTTGCTTCCTTAGAACTCCTGGCCAGGCCTCTGCTCATATAGCCATGAATGCTGTTCTTACTGCCAGGGCACATGGCTGACTCATGTGCAACTTGCCTTCTCCTCAGCCAGTCAGTTTCCAGCCAGTGTCATTGCAAGGGACTGCAGGACATTGCATTTCTCCTTGATGAGTTTCACAAGGCTCCTGTCTACCAGCCTGCAAGGCAGCCCCTGCTCCCTTGAACCTGTTGACTGGTCTCTTGAGTCTAGTTCCCACTACCTGTAAAATACTGCTGCATGTTTCTAATGTAGCCATATCTACTATATTTACTATGGTAAGAGTGAAGTAAATAAGATTTAGCATCAGTGTTTTGACAACATAAATTTCTGTTCATATTGTGGTTGTAAAGATATCATAAAGGCTTAATGGAACTTAACTATATCATATTGATATTTAAAATACATAGAAATATATTTGAAGGTCTAATATGTATTGTATTTAGATTAAATCTTAATTCTTTCATAAAGCTGTGCATGTTCGACTACAATGGAACCCTCTGTGTTAAGCCATGCAGTCAAAAAAGATAGGTTGCTATGTGTTTCCTGAGTATGCTACTAAGTCAGTACATAAGCTATAAAATGCCTGATTATGTCCAATTTACAAATTAAAAGTAAAGTCTGAAAAGTAGTGGTTTAGTGCAGTGTCTCATGGGGCTGGAACGAGAAGCCAAAAGCCAAGTCCTGTTCCACTGTCCAGGCATTAGATTAATCTCTTTTTTTCTGGCAGCTATTTAATTCAGAATAGATGTAGATCAGAAGTTTTGTTTGAACACAGTGGCCATTTAATCATGCCAAAATATTTCCGCTGTTCCTGCTTTTTCTTTCATTATATTGAGTGCTAAAGAAATTATAATCAGCAAAGCACTAGAACTATCACCTGGCTATCCTGAATCATAATGAAGTACTGTGTGGCATTTTACCATTCCAGTTCCTGATTTGTGGTTAAATTTGATATGCAGCATACTGAGTTCACATTATTGTGTAAATATTCTCATTATAAGCTGTAATTTGCTTTTGATCTGAGAAGGTCATAAACATGCCATCAGTTATTTCATAGTAGTATATAACAATTCATTGTTTTTAGCTACACTTTGAATGGGAGATATCTTCAGTAGCTCTGTGGTAATGGCTGGCAAATGCTGACTTTTATCAATGGCTTGTTCTCGCTTCATGCCTTCATCTCCTACATATAACAGTAGTGATTGCTGTTTCTGCTTTATTCTATGGTAGGTTAGTGTTATGCCAGATATGCTACTTTGCATAATGCTATAAAATTCCTACTATTAGGCCCTGGAAAATATTCAGTTCAGATTGCAAATTACTCTGAAATGGTAAGTTAAAATTTAATTTGCAGTCATTCATTCAAAATCTATAAATGATTGTCAAGCATCAATTTCATGTATCTTTAAGTCTGTTCTGAAAAACAAACTTTTACATTTTATCTGGTTCCTGCACTGTCCAAAGACCATTTTTTCTCTTTTTTCTTGTTTTTGTTTCTTTTTCTATTCCTTCTGGCCCTGTCCATGAGAACAGAATAATGACTGTAGCACAGAACCTTTTATGAGAAATTGCTCCAGCATCTCATGAGAGTAAGAGGAAGAATTTGTACTGACACTGCATCACAAAAGGAAAGAAGTAACAGGAGATTCCTTTATCATGCAAGAGTTTGTTGACAGTGGAGGTATTGAGGCAGCAGGAACAGAAAATGATGTTATTTTAGTTCTAATTCTACCAAATTAGAGTTAAGTACTGCTTGAAATTGTCCCAAATCCAAGTGAGTAAAAGGGCTGCTCCACTAGTAATGCCTCCTATTTTATTATGTTGGCCCATGACATCAGAGGCAGATGTTGGTGGTATGGCAGGACCTCACCACCAATATTATGTTATATTTTGTTGCCATGAGACAGATGGTAGCAGAGGGGCAATCTGACAAAATGGCATTTGATGTGGAAGTGCATATGAAGCAAAGGTGTGGCACTGAAAGAAATTGCACCCACTGACATCCGTTGATGCTTGTTGAACTTTTATGGGGACCACGTGGTGATGCAAGCACAGTGAGGGGTGGGTGATGCATTTCGGCAGTGGCTGTGGCAATGTGAAAGATGAGCCATGTTCTGGATGTCCATGCAGTGCTGTCACACCATGAAATGATGAGCAGCTTGATCAACTCATCCGCACAAATCAACTAATGGTAGAAACAATGTTAAGAAATATTGTACAGTAACTGAGAATTTGTTCTATCAAATAGTATTATTGTGCTCTTTGTATCTGTTGTAGTTTCAGTGGAAATAAATTGGAGGTATTACTTTCAGGGCAACCTACATCCAGTTGGATTATGGGAGCATTAGCAGAACCAAATTTTTCATGTGGAATGACCACACTGGTGTTTAAAGCTGGTGTCTCAAATTCTCTTGAGTAGTCATGCTATCTGAACGCATGAGCACTCTTACAAATCAGCTACTCAGAAGTTTGTTACTTGCTCCTCAGAAGGTACAGTGAGGTGATGAACAGGCTTTTGGTGCCATCTGAATACTTCATATCCAGCAACAATTGACTAATCCTTTTTTCCTACCATTATATTCACTTTCCTTTTGCAGAATTTGCTGAAAAGCAGTTGTGGCTTAAGACAGCTCCTTTTTTGCAAGTTCCTCCTGAGGTGTCAGAATGTTGATGCAATCTGTAGGGATGTGCTGTGGATTTAGCCCTACTGACACTCAATTTACTCCTGCCAAAGATGTTTAAAAATGAAAAGTAAATCCATTTCCAGAAAAAATGTCACTAATAGTTTCTCCATCAATTAAATATTTAGGATTCCCTTCACTGGGATCCTCAACATTTTCACAGCAGGAAAGTAGATGTATATACTACTTACGTTACAGCTGAGATTCCTAGACTGCATTTGCTGTGTGTTGTCCAGGATTCTAATAATATTGGATGTCAAGCAGAGAAAGCCCAGATTTTTCTGGCAAACTGCTCTTGGCATCACTTTGTCTGGAAAATCATCGCATGGCTTATAAAAATACATTTCTTTCCACTGTAGTCTCACACAGTAGAAGAATCTACGAAGCATCCTCATCTTCAGACATTCTTGTAGCATCTGAATAAGAAAGTCTCATAGTTCCTAGTGGCTGTTGTTCATTATTTCTACCATGACATAGAAGTTAGACAGCAAAGAACATTCACTTCTGCCCCTGACTTTTACTGAGAAAAAAGAAACAAATTATCCTCCTCATTTACATTTAATTGGTGAGAGATCTTTTTCTTTTTTTTTTTCTTTTTTTTTTTTTCCCAAGAACCAGGGAACAGATTTGTGTCCAGATAGATGATTTACCAGTGTCTGCCTTTGAAGGCCAATTAATTAAAATGTGTATATATGCCTTCCTGGATCTGTTTAAATACGTCTTAAGTATGTCTTAGTATAAAGATCTACACTTTTGCTTTTAGACCACCAGCATACAAAAATGATGCAAATAGTCATTTGTAAGACAATCTGTGTAGTAAAGGAAATTATTTTGCATAATTAACGAAGAAGATAGCAAACATCATTAAAAAAAACAACTTTTGTCTATGAATGCTTCCTAGTAATTGCATAATACTGTAGAGAAGTGTATTAGTAAAATGCATTGTTAATGTTTTTGCAATTTATTGTCAGTGATGGTCTGTAGCCTTTCTTTATTTGGCAAATTAATTTTAAATCAGGAATTTTCTTTTGCTGAAAGTACACGACAGCAAAGGATGAGGAACAGGATCACTTCAAAATATCTGAAAATCAGCAGGAAATTCCTTTCTAGATAGAGGACCTGCATGAAACTCAACATTTCAGTAATGCTGCATTTAGTTCAGGATATAAATGGGGATTAAATACTGTCTATGACTACATGTAAAGCCTGCAGAATCCAAGAAGTACGAAAAGGAGATTTTATATAAGAATAAATTTGAAGCTGGGAGTAAGTTCCCTAACATTCAGGGTAAAAGATGATAAAATTTGTTAAAGAAAGCCTTCTTCATTTGTGCTTAAACATGCTAGTTAATATTATAGTGTGACTGAAGTTAGAAACAAACTCCCACTGACATCAGTGTAGCCAAAATTTAGCACTTTAGCTGAGGGAAGCAGTAGATCGTCATTATTTCTATCTTTCTTTAGAACTCTTGACTCCAAGGAGTTATTTGCTTTGCATTTGCCTTTGCCTGTGGGAGATCTGCTTTTCACTTCACTAGATGTAGATCAGTCCCTTCCTGCCAGTGCCTAGCATCAAGCAAGGCTTCTCCTCTGTGTGTGGAGGTGCACCTAAGGAATAGTAGTTTTTCCTTCCATCCTCTGTGATTACATCAAGAGGAAGTGTTTATAAATGTGCTATTTGTATTTGAAGCTCTGTTAAGGGTGTTGTGTTCTGAATCAATATGTTTATTTTAACATTAGTCACTGTTCTACTGGTAGTACTGCCTAGTGACTAGAGACTGTGACTGAGCCCAGCAGAAACCACGACTGCTGGGAATCTACAGTGGTCCATCATATGCAAGAGCCATAGAAAAAATGTGTGGGAGCAAAGCTTTTTCAGTTTTGCTTAAGGATATACATTTCTGGTGTATCTTTGGCTTTGGTACCAAGAATATATATTTTTAATCACGGAGTGTAACTCCCAGAAAATGCTGAAAAACTCACCAGTCTCTAAAGGCAAGATTCACCCTAATAATAAAATGCGTGTATACATACATATATCTGAGCTTTTCAAACTATCCTTTCCATTAATTCCCACCTCACCCCCCTTCTGTTTCACTACAGCAACTTTTTTTTTCTTTCCAGTTCCTTATTTAACATCTTGTTTGTACATGGTGTTACCTTTCTCTTTAGGAAATACCAAGCAGTCTGTATTCCACAGCTGCAAAGTTACTGCTGTCTTGAGGCTGACATGGAAACAGATACAGAGTTATAGTCTGTTTAAATGGAGATTAAAATTTTATGTAGCAATTAATGGTTAACTAGGGGTAAATGAACCAAAATTACCCAGCAGAGTCTTTGTTGAACAGGAACACTGCTTAATGTCCCTTGTTTACTAACAATCTGATAATGACTGAGAAGACGTTTCTTCTTGTATACTGTTAGATCCACACAGAATCTTAGGATGTGCTTCTTTGGTGCAGCAGGAAGGAGATCGGGGTATTGTAAGATGTCCCAGATGCAGATTTGCTCTCCTTACTCACACTGTGTTAATGTTTTGGGATCTGTGAGCACCCAGTGAATGTGGCTGACTACTGAAGGTGTAGTCTTTCATTTTAACGGAGATCTAACGGAACTGAGCTATAGCTATAATGCAATGTAGCATTCTCAGAGTCAGCTCCTTCTTCCAGTGTGTGAAATGTTTGAAAGCCCATGCATTTGTTTGCCAGACGATCATGCAGGAAAATTACCTTCGTGTCTACAAATGTAACGCTCATCCACACTCTGCATGTCACAAGCAGTGCAGGTACTGGTTTAAAGCTGGGAGGCTGGGAAATGAGGTCCTAGTTTTTGGAAAACTGTTGCCAGAAAGTGGTTCAGGGCACCTTACTCAAATGCATGCAGTTAGAAATGTTGATGACCTGGTCATCACTGACTATTTTCTCTAAATGAGAGCTGTTTTCCTTTCCTCTTAAGATTAAATGAAGCTTTGAGACTGTAGTACAGCATATGAAATAGTAATTTTTTCCCCCCTGTTTTTCACAGCAATCCTCCTAAGTTGTCCGCAAAAAGAAGGCTTCAAGCAAACAAGAGTAGCAGTTGAATCATCTGCTATGCATTAAATGTACATATACTGAGAATTAAAATCCCCTGCGAAGATTTAAAGATTGTTTTGCACGAAAGGGTGGGAAGGCAAATATCTGTCAGTGTATTTTATATAAATGCTACCTGTGACAAATGATTTGAAGAGTATAAGGGAAAAGAATGCTGGGGAGTGAAAAAAGCACTGTTTGGTTTTGGTTTTCAATACATGTAAATGAATTTAAAAATTAAAATGGGGAATATCTGATAAGTGCTTTAGTTTATGTGATAATATTTTGCAGAAAAAATCTAGTTATTTAGATTCACAACATACACAATTATCATCCCCAGAATAGTTAAAATAAAATTACAAATAACCACTGACACAAAATTCAAGCGTGGGCAGATTACATTTCAAGGCGAGAAGCCATTTTGCATTTACTGGCAGGAGCTGGCATCTGTTTTTAGATGTAACATCCTCAGTGTAGCTGAAGAGCCTCTCAGAAAGAACGGTGCTGGGAAGAGCTCCAAGCGAAGACAAAGCCAGGTTTACAAGATGTGGAAGTGAGCTTACATACGACTTCCACCATTCAGCAAGACCTACTGTGTGTAGTGAGCTCAGTGAGGTGCAGAACTAGTTCATATTTGGCAGAAAAGGGAATCGCTTGAGCTTGAGATTGTCATGATCTTTTCCAAATAGCTCATTACATTTGCAGCTTCCAGGTGGGCTAGTTGGTACTCTTTGGTCTTTATTGCTGCTTCTTGGATGACTGGGATTTTCCCCTGATGTTCCTCAGCTTGACTGTGTGTGACAGTTCTGGCATTGTCTTGGCAAAATCGAGAACTGGCAAAGAAGTGACTGAGATAAGGAATCAGATCTCATGCTACAGTGTCTTTACTGACACTGTTAAACTACTGAAAAGACAAGCTAACACTTTCTTTTTCTTGGCCTTGGTACCTTGATCCAGTACTTGCATGCTGAGATGGGACTGTCAGAGCCCTGACAGCTGGCATGGTGACACACATAGAAGCATCTCTCAAGCTTATTTTTCAAGCTAATTCCTTAAAGGGGCTGAGTATGTGAATGACTGTCTGCCAGGCGCCACTGTACCTGAGTCAGCACTGGCTGTCTCCAGCCAGAAAGCTTTCCACAGTGCTTCTTCCTCACCTGATTGTGAAACATGCAGTATGGGGTCTTTCACCTTGTAGCTGTGCCCTGGGAACCTAGTTTGAAAAGAAAACTGTTAGTGTATTTTTAGTGTTCAAGTAGTAATAAACCTGTCTCAGTCCTTGGGAGAGACTTGAGTAAGAAGATTTTTTTTGGAATGATCTTGTTTAAATATGTCATTCCTGCAAGTGCAAAGGATGTGCTGAAGGCATCTCTCCAATCACCTTGTAGTTGGCAGCCAGTTAGAGCAGCAGTACAGAATAGATAAGGCTCTCTCTAACTACTGTGTAAAATCATCTCACCATGTAATATCTTCTGCTGTGTGAGCATGTCCAGAAAGGCATGCTCCAATCTTGTGTCAGCTGCTGGAGGCCAGGTCATACACAACACGGGACTTGAAATCTTAAATGGCTAAATAAAAAGAGATTCTGAGCGGTGATGTTCACGGACATAGATATATGATATATATAGATATATAGATATATACATCTTGGCATTTTCTGGTTTTAATATGACTGCTGTTCATAGACGACCTTATCAGTGTGCCAAGGTTGGTAGTATTCAGGAGCAGAAGAAGTCAGGGGGGAGGTGATTACAGTGGGAAAGATGATTCTGAAATTCTAGCAAGCACATCACTCACCCAAAGTCTAGGTAACGAGTGATCTCATCTCTCAAACAAATGAGATTTCTGTCATTACAGTAATTAATAAGGAGTGCACGCTTAAAAGTATTGATCAGTTGGTTTGTCCAGATGAGAGGTGACTGAGACACAGACAATCCCAGCCTTCAGTACCCAAACAATAATAAAAAAAATAACAATAATAACAAATAACAATAATAAAAAAAAAATTCAGAATGACAAGTTTTACAGAAAAACAAAAAACCCAAACAACAAATAATTAAAAGAAAAAAAAAACAACAACAAAACAAATAACCCAAACCCTAATCAATTTTAGGTCAAGTGTTTTGCACATCCTTGTTAAATGCTATTTTTTTTTCTCATTTAAAAAACAACTTATTGAAAACAATATCTCATTTATATCCTATAGAATACGATGAAGGCAATTTGTTAGTTCCTGTGCACTGAGACTCTACTTAAATAAATCCACTCTATCACATATCCTACTTACTTCTACTCTAAATGCACTTCCAAAGAGTACTTAAAAAAAAGTCACTTGAAGGTGTGCAAGTGATCAATGTTGCTTTGATTCTAACTGCCAGATATTCAGTTAGGTAGTTATTTTTATCCAAAATTTTCCAATCTGCATGTACAAGCTAGAAAAATGGTGTTCATGATCGGGGATTTTCACCTTGGAAAATAAAGAGGAGTCTACAGCTATACTGGAAACACATTTGCTGAGCTGTAACAATTCTTTCTTGGCTATAGACTGACCATAAAGAAAGTATCTAATTGTAGTAGACACACTTTGGAAAGTTTCCCAGAGGAATAATAGATAAGTTAACGGAGCACTTTTTTAATTTTGCAAAGTGCACTCTTCCTTATAATTTACTTAATATAGAAATTTAATGTACTGCAGTTTACTGAACAAATTACATTTGAGGTATTTTAGAGTTAGCATGAAAGCTTTGCTTTGGTAGCCAGTTGGAGTTTATGATTTGATTATCCAGATAAGGACAAGCAGTAACAAAGTTCTCTGTTTTAAGTGGTTCCAGGGATTATCTCTCAACCATTACCACTGTTCAATGCAGAATTTAAATTCCCAGGAAAAAAATAAATATATAAAAAGGAGTATGGTAGTGCTTTCCAGCCTCTGTTGTAGTTAATACTTAGTTTTCATCTGACCTGTCTGAGAGGGTTTCATTTTTATTCTATAACAGCTTTTATAAATGAATTATGCCCTTATGTAACAATAAAATAAAGTTATGGGAAAATATGAGAATACTGGAAATGAATATGGCCAGAATCAAATGCCCTCCTTGTATGTGCTGCAGTACAGCTGAGGTTCTCTTTCTATTTATTTGAGGAGAACATCACCAAAAGCAGAATTCTGGATAAGAACCAACAGCATTTTGTTTCTGTTAAACCATTCTTATAGACACGTGATTAATCATAAGTGATTCTTCTGCCCTGCCCTGCTGTAGGGCAATCATGTAATACAAACAAACAAAAAAGGACAACGCAATGCACAGTTTGTTTTTAAAATTATGTTATGGTTTTGTTGTTAGACAGAAGGTCAAATGAGTGTTTGTACTTGGAATATAGATTGCATAAATTATCGTAGGCCCCCAATTAGCTTGTTAAAATGCTTAGTCACCTACCTGAAGGAGCAGTACATTTCTGTGTTAGGCACAGAACTGTGGGCAAAAATCCTTGCTACCATGGTTTTTGTTGTCTTTTAAATGCCCTGGGATGGACATGCAAAGCACTTGGAGGGCAGAGACTTATATAAACTTCATGAGAAGCCAATGTAGAGAGCAGAGTTTTGATGTGTCCTTGAAAATCTCTGTACTGAGGCACTGCTGAATGCTGCACTGTGAAGTTTCTATGAGTGGTTTCTTTATCAGGAGGAGTCATAAAAAAGGCAGGGCATCAAAGAAAAGGAAGTGTGCTTGGACTTCGCGGTGTCTACTGCTGTTGTCTTCTGCAAATGGGAGTTGGAAGTTGTGCAGTGAGGGCAGTGGTTGGGAAGAATGTGGGATGTGGGAGAGGATGGCAAGCTGGCTGGTTGAAGGAAGTAGTATGACAGAAGACCTTAGGAGGCGTTAATGAAACCTAGTAATTACATTAAACATGATATAGTTTTCTAGTCAAAGTCACAGGTGGATGACAGATTCTATGATGAAGTGGCTGGGGAGTCTGGGAGTCATCAGACTGAGGACTGGTTCAAACTCTTGCAGCTGAGTAATTCCAGCTAATGAAGAAAGCGATGCAATTGATCCTGAGTTTAATTTCAGCGTTCTACTGATGGTTAACTGGGTGTTCTTGTCTTCACAAGAGACCATTTTGATGGCATGAATGTTTCTGCAACTGAAGTCTTGAGTGGTTGTGTAGTAATTCGTCTGTGCACCATGGATATGTCCCTCCAGGCAAGAGAAAGGTGCTCTGAAAGAGTTTCAGTAGATTTTCCTACTCTAGTGATCAAATCTGTTGAATGATGCTGTGGTCCACGAGAATGAGTAAACAAGCACGTAACTAACTGTCATTGAAAACTGAAGACTGGCAGTGATTCTAGGACTATCTGTAGTCCTACTCAATTGAAAATGTTAAGCGTAGTTGATTGTTTTTTTTTTTTTAATCATATTTTTATGAGTTTCCTTATGAATAGTTTCAGAAAACAAAGTTTAGTATCAGATGGCAATTGACTGTCATTTTTATCAAGGACAACAAGTAAAATGAAGAATTAACTGGTAGACAACATACTCTGTTCATGAAAAAGGAAGGAAATGGTGCCAAATCTCTCCAAGGGATGGTGTGTTACTCTTCCAGCTGTTTTATCAAGTAAAAAAGAAAGGTGAGATTACTAAGAAATTGACCATTCTTATTTTGATGTTTAAGATTTTCTGTGGTGCTAAGATGTTGAATTCTTAGAGTGAGGTCAAGCTGTTTCCTGGCTGGTAGAAGGACATTGTTTATTAGTATGTATTCCAAATGTAAGAAATCATGGAAGTAGGTAGATAAGGTTGTTGTTGTTGTTGTTGTTGTTGTTTTTTAACGCAGTGCTAGGTAATACTGCTGTCTGCAGATAGATTGATGGTACGCATCAGAATTTGAGTAGTCCTTTGGTGAGAATTGATGGGTAGAGATGAAGAATTAAGTTATCTTATCTGGAACATAGCCTCAAGATAATCTCAGGGAAATATTTTATGCTTCTGCCTTTTTGAAGAACATACATATGCTGTTTGCTTTTAGCAGAAATATATAAATGGATACATCAGTAAAGTGGCCTCATGAGATTAACATTTAATTAATGGATGATTTCCTCCAAACAAAGATTTTTATTAGTGTTATGATTTACTGGGAGTGATTAGTCATAGAAATCTCTACTATCGTGAAGTTGAAGAACATGACTATCTTAAAGCCAACGTGAAGAATTAGGTATTGCATTTTATCTAGGACGCCAATGTAATATCTCATGCTCCTGTGAAGTATGAGCTTCAGTGACATCATGTGGTCAGGATACAATTTGTTTTATTTGATAGAAGGCATTTTCAACGCCTAAGAATGAAGACATAACGCTTTCTGAAAACCATGCATGTGAAATGTGAGCATATAACCTATGGCTATATCACGCCATCTGCAGACATTGAAGACCGCACTAATGATATGGACCTCCTAGAAACACTATGATGAAAAATTAGAGAGAAGCTGAAAACACTGATTTTTCTTCTATCTCATAAGATTGCTTTTCAATTCAAGGTGGAGCTAAAACTATTCTTCTAGACCAAGGAATGGCCAGCTAGAGAAATCTCTTTGTAGCCTGTTTCCATATATGTCCTTGGAAGCATGACTGGAATAGTCATTTCTTGCCTACGCTTGTGTATTCATTTAAGAACGTAGCTTAGGTACTGCAAATTGTTATTATTCACAGTCATAAACAAGGCATTAAAGGTAAAGGTTATCATAAATTTCCTTGTAATAACTTATGTTTTTATATTTCCCAGAGACCTACCTTCTCTTTGAACTCACTGCTATGCTTTTGTTTGCTCAGTGTGTTCTGCTATCTCAATAAAGCTAGCATTCTTTCACAAAGAAAAAAAAGAAAAAAGATCTTGAGAATGTTGACGTAGTGTTCATGAGGCTGTTATAAAGGAGATGAGGTAAGCAGATACATAAAATAGTTAAAACATATTACTGCCCACAGCCGAATCAAAACTTTTTGTAGGCTAGAAATAGTTTGGTCAGTGTTTTATTTTTGACCTTTGTTTATTTTTTACTTCTAGCAAAGTGTTCTAAGAGACGGTCTTTAGATTGTCAGAAAGTTAACAAGTGAAATTAATGGGGAGTAATCTCACAAATAAGCGAATGTGTAGATTTAGTGGGCAGATTGAATTTTTGTTTACAGCTCATATTTCAAGCCATTATGCCCACTGAATCTAATTGCAAGGAAATTAATATACTCCAGTTACAGTGATAGTGGGAAGGAAAAAAAAAAAAGAGAAAGATATTTTGCTGTTTGTTGCCCCTTTTCCACTTTTCTCTTTTGATGTCCATGGAGTTGATACAGACTATCAGTTGTTTTTGAAGAATAATGGTGGATGTCATTTAATAAAAACAACTTTAATAGTCTTCTGCAGGTAATCATGTGCACATCCAAGGAAGATTGACTTCTGCCTTTAACTTTTAAATTTACACTTTCCTTTGTATTTAATGAATATAGTTTTGGGACCGGCAATTTGAATGAATTTTCTACCATTTTATGTGTAGGATGCTACTTCTGCCGAGTGTTAGCAAGTGCATTACTAATATACATTTATAAGCTTTTTGAAATTGTATTTTTAAACATTTTGTCTCTTCCCCTTTTCTAAGCAATGACTGTTGCCACCAGATACTTTTCTCCCAAATTTTTCTCACAGATCTCCTGGGAAAAATAATATTTTTAATTGTGTGTACCCAGATAGAAAAGTCTGAAAGACAGGCTTGGAGATCTAGAAATGCCACTCATCTCATTAGTATTTTGTATAAAAATCTAGACGAAAGTGGTGGAGGGAAAGAGTGAACAGATTTGAAAGCTCACAACCCAATAAATTCTAAAAATCTGCTCTTTCTTTGTTTAGATGAAAATTCCACAGACTTGATAAAGCATAAACTGTGAGATAAGCTGGAGGTGTGAAACAGTTCAGTCTCTTTTTCTTTTTTTTCTTACAACTCCTTATTTTATTCAGGTGCATTTGTAGTCAGAAGCCTCTTATCAAATGTGTGCTTATAGTTGAAAATGACACACCTGCCCAGTATCTATGGTAACAAAGGCTCTCTTCAATCTCAGAATTCTTGGTGCTCTTTTCAGCCCTTTTATCCTCAGGAAGCATAGATAATAAATATTTTTAACAGTTTGTTTTAATTTCTGTTGCTATTTCTTTGTACATTTTCTGTAGTAATCTGAGCATCCTACCACTACCGACTTTTCTCCACAGGTTAGAGTGGATTGGAGTGCAGGGTTTTTGGTTTTGTACTTGTAAATATAATTTCAAAATGTGAGACAGAAAGGACAAAATAAGCATTGTATTTTTAGAAAAGAACTCTAGTCAATCTAGAATTACCTGTAATACCTACAGCTACAAGAAAGAATTCCTGCTTCTTTAGGTTGACATAAGAAACTGCAGATCTATGGAGTTGCTTCTAATGAAACTATAATAATCTATACTCCATTTTTTTAAATAGAGAAATTATCTTCTCTTTCAAATATGTACAAGTAAGCTCTTTCCTCCTGTTGAAACTGATGAAAATGGAGGAGCTAGTTTCTCATGATATCAGTTAGCTTGGATGACTCTGCACTGAATCAATGCACCATGGAAAATAATCGGATTAATAGCTTTATTCATAAGCCCTGACAATTAAAAAAAAAAAAAATCCAAACACAGGGCCTGTTTTTCCTCTTTTAAAACACTGCTCACTCTTTTCAGAGTTGTAAGTACAGTCAGTATTAGCTAAAGAAAAGGGCTTTGGTACCATCTGTTTTGTCTGGTTCTGAGATTCTTTCAGTAAAATCAGAAGACAGCTTGGGCATATTTTGAGTTTAAGTGGTATTGTGTGTACGTTCTTTTAAATCAAGGTGAAGAGACAAGTTCCCCTGTGGAGTTCAAGAATCACTTAGCAAACCACATCCTTGTCAGAAAATGTAACAATATTCTTTCTTTATAGTACACTCTATTCAAGGCTGCCTTTCATAAGACTACCCATGACACAAGGCTGCTATTCTTCAGTTTCTCCTGCACTCCTGTTTCTCATTTGACAAGCACCTTCCAACAAGTGCAAAATCATTCACTTCTAAGAACAGTCTTTTATTAAAATGTGATGTATTCCTCGTTTATGTCCTATCTATGAAACCTCATAGAACTAATCTATTTTGCAAAGGTCTATGGGTCAGATTTTGTCCCCAGGAATAGCCATGTAAATCTCAGTTGAGTCACTGAAGTTACTGTAGATTTATACTCTTGTGGTAGAGCAGTGATCTGTTCTATTTGTTAAATAATTCTTTAACCACTGTATCATTTTAATAGGAGTGATAGGAATGTGACAATTTATTATCTTGTTCTCATTACAGCATGTCAAATTTGGATACACAATAGATTGGGATATGCATAACATTTTAGGGATGGAAGAGTTTCTTAAAATTACTGAAATGTGTGCTTGAATCTTATCCTGAGAAAAGTTTTACAAGTGAAAGTGAATAATTTGGATGTAGCTGTGAAGACAAAACTAGTAGATGGATTCAAAGAGTAATATGGTCAAAATAGCTGACTGGGAGAACAAACTTTGCAGCTGTGTCTTGAAGAGCTATGAACTGCTGTAATCTATAATCAGAACAGATCTGATAATGAGTGTTGTGTCATTGGAAATATAAAATAATGGGTGAGAGGGTTCACATCTACAAATAGCCTCTAATCCAGTGGCTCAAACCCCAAGCTGAGAGATGGAAGGATAGTTTGAAATATGTTCTGTTTGACTCCAGGGCAATGGAGATATCCAATAGAGATTTTCCTGAGTTTTGGTAGTGAGATATAATAGTCATAGTTAGTTTCCTAAGGCTAAAGAAAACCTACTTTGAAAACAACAAACTTCTGAACTTCTTAGTCATCTATCTGGTTGGGAAATCAGGTATTTGAACATCTGTTGCATGTGTTTCATGCCTTATATTTCCTCTCTATCAGCTAAATGTAAGCTTTTCCCATTGTTTCTTATTTTTCAATTTTGCTTATGGTTTTCAAGTGTATGCAGTTACTGCGTAGAAAGCAGTTGGGGTTGAGCAGTGCTTGCATGAAGGTGAGAATGCTTGAACCCTACTCAACTGGACCCTCTGAAGAGAAATACAGAGCTTGGAAGCAAAAATAGGACTTTATGATGTCAAAGCTGCATCACCATCACCACAGATGATGCTGCCTCTCTGGTGAGCAATTAGCTAATGCAGTGGCTGCTGAATGCAGAATAAGTCAGACAGAAGAGCACAGAGACTCTGCTAGGTATTTTTCTTGCCACCTATGAGGAAACTTCTTTTCTTTTTTTCTTCTCTTCAGCCTGTTCTTTTTCAGGTGTGAACAACATTACTTACAACCTGATGCTTAACTTCTGGAAAAAGTTGTTCTTTGAATGATCAACCTTCAGGAATGAACAGAAGGGGTAGTTTGTGCTTTCTAAGTATATTTAGAGACTGCACTCTCATTTGTATTTACTTGTGTTACCCAGTCCATGGAGGATAGTGATAGTGGGGAGCAGAGGTCAAAAATTTGAATACAATTGTTTAATGTTATAAAAAAATTATGTTTTTCAAGGTTATTCTAATATCCTAGTCAAGAACAATATCATCACTGCGTCTTCACGTAATCAGGTTATGCTTAATAAAATATAATGCTGGATACTCAAAATGAAGATGAAATTGCAGAAGATTATGATAAAGAAAGTAAAGTTGTCATCTTCATTTTATCAAATAATTTCTACTGAACAATGGTAAAGCTCCTCATTGGCTCAGTGAAACTGTGCACAGAGGTCATCCAGAGATAATACATAATTTTCCATCACCATTTCAATTATCAGGTTGTTTTCAATTTTTCACAGGGTTAGCATGAGTTTTAGAAGCCATGGGGGCTTATTCCTTAGAGGATGGCAAATTCTCCTCAGAAAAAATGTGAAATAAAACATGAAGTCCTATGTACTTTTACCCAGTTCTTATGGGTATAAAAATTCCCTTTCTTGAAAAAGCTGCTTGAGAGAAAGTCCTTTCTTAGTCACTTTCTACAACCGAAAGGAGCAATGCACAAAGAAATTTGTACAGGAGAGAGAAATGAGAGGGGAAAAAGCTGAAGGCTGGGAGAACAAAGAAAATGATAGTTCTAAGGGGAAGAGAATGTGATTGCTCAGGAAATAATTAGACTTGTTACTTAATAAATAGTGTTTCTTCCTTTTATTATGCAGTTAGAGCTTGTTTGGTGTCTGTGAGGAAATAATTGATTTGACTTTTAACAGACACTTAATGAGTTATAGAATAGCTTAGAAATCTTCACACTGTGAATGGAATTGTTTTCACAGCTGATTTATGACATTTGTGAAGACGGGCCCAGAGTTCTAAACCAAAAGTGAACTTCTCCTACATGGAAGGTTTATTTGGATCATTCTTCATGCTCAGCCTACTTGTAGCAATTGGATTAAATGCTCTACACTATATTTTTCTTTCTCAGCTTAAGAGTGTTTGAGCCTTAGGTATTGTTGTGAGTTGCCCTTTGGAATTTTGTTTTACAAGTTGTTTCACGTTGATTGACAGTATCATACCCTGTTGCATAGAAGGAAATGAGGACAGGCTATCTGCGTTTTGGTGCACAGTAAACTTCTGATGGATGCATTCAGTCATTAATTAGAAATTCACTATACGATTTTTATCTCAGATTTTAACATAATAGCATATGGATACTAATTTTTGAATTGCCTAGAGATTACGACATGCAGGGAGTTATCACTTTTGCTGCACTCCTTACTCTACCTCTAGTCTTGTTACTTTAAATAGGAGGGGTAAAATGTGTCTATCGCAGGCTCATGGGCTTGAAACTCACTAGGGAAAATGTGACTGTGGTCAGTTGCCTGGCTATGGTTAATGAATGCTGTTTCACTGAAAATTGAAAGAAAAACCTCCTTTCTCCCTAACTTCAAATATAAGGAATAAACTCGATATGTAGTCATTAGAGTCCAGGTGGGTTTTTGCATTCTCTTTCCATTGATTAAGGCTGATTTGCAACAGGTAGATTGTAAATTTTGGGAGTGCTTTATAAAAGCTGTTTGGTGAGCACATACATGAAGAGAAACTATTTCTGTCATTATCCAGTATTAATATGTTGCATGTGGTTTGGTAGATGCTACACATCTCTGTAGGCACAGAGGTGTACTTTTAAACCACAAGAACAGATTTTGAATAGTACTATTATACTGACTGTGGGTTATTTTTATTATGGAAGCCAAACATAACACAAGTGAGGGATACAGAGCTGAAGAGACACTCTAAAGGAGGCAGTTTTTTTTTAGTACATAGAAAACAAACACTTGTCAACATAAAACCACGAGAATACCATAAATGCCATTTTTACTCTCTTAGTGTGGTTTATTACTTCTACTGCTGTAGCATTCAAGGAGCTAAAGATCATTGTGCTGGACACTGCTAAGACTCATGAAGGATATTTACACAGGCTGGGGACAACGGATGTCTTTAGCCTTCATTGACCAAGGCATAGGGGCAACCAGAGACTGGAAATAAATAGGACCTATAGAATGGAAGAACACACTTGATGCAGTGGGTCACATTCAGCATTTGGATCAACTGACTTAGGAGCAACATAGTAGACTTCATCATTTGAAGACTTTAATCAACCTGATATCTTTTGTAAACAGACATTGTTCCATCAAAAGTTTAAGGTTTGATGAGAGTTGTGAGGTGATGCTATGTGCTCCACAGAAGGCTAGATAACTTTTTTTTTAAATGTAGAAACAAAGCACAAGTTCCATACTGTTTGCAATCTAAATATATTATTTAGTCACCCTCCTATAACCATTCTTTTCTTCAGAATAACCAAATTTTTCTTATGGCTAAGATGTGGGCCAGAAATGAATGCAGTAGTCCAGCTGGTAAGTCACAGATAACACAATCATAAAAATTAGTTATACTTCAGGTAATTAGGAAGTTTCTTATTCTATCATTAATTGTGCAGCTGTTTAATTTAAATATAATCTGATTCAAAGTGTTAAAGTTTATTCTAAGCTGCATGTTACTGTTTTCCTTGCAGTCTGCAGCATTTTGTCAGGGAAATATAAAATGAGGGAATAAAAGGAAAACACTATTTTTTGTTTGCAAAATTACATGTTATGCCTATCTGTAATTTTTTTTTTTTTTTTTAGTAAAAGGAACTAGAAGTAATGCAGTTATTTCTACCGGGAAAACCCCTCAGGAGAAAGTTGTACACAGTAATTATGATTTTAGACTGAGCTGACATCTTTACTAAGTTCTGCATTATCTTACCCTATATTAAGTATGTTCGGTTTTTGAAGTGGGTGTTTCAAATGTCTTCTCTTAATTATCACTCTGTAACTGAAGAAAAAGTACAAACTCACAGCCCCTAAATGTGAAGACTATTTTGATTTGGTTTTGTTTTGATATTGTTTTTCACATATAAATCATAAAGAAACATCTGTGACTGAAATGGGGATAAGCCTCCTGCTGGTATCTTATTTCTTAATTGTAGGCTCTCATTTTACAAGCCATGTGTTGACTTGGTCCTTTCCTTGTCATGCCCTCCTCCATTGTTTACTTGCTTATATACTGGCAAAGCTGTTTATATTAGGCTGAGCAAGCTTGAAAAATGCATGTCAAATTTGTTTTAATTCAGAAACCATTTTCTTTAGCTACACATGTACGCTTGCTCCATTTTTTTTTTATTTTTCCTTTTTCATGCTGGAGTCATAGAAATGTCTCCCCTGGGTAGCAGAAGGAGGCAGGTGTTATTGAGAATAATTTTTCTGAAGAAGTGGGACCATTATTAAAGATACTTTCAGATAAATGTCACTTTTTGTACTTTCTGATATTTAACTCACATTTCAACATTTTTCTACTTGAGTATCTGTGGTGTGAGGGGACTCTTTGAAATGATCAAGCAGGATACAAAACAGAGCTTCTATTGCTGTTATGCTACTAGTACTGAAGTGTTAAGACTGAAAAAGCTTTGAAGGATTTTGGATCTAAGCAGTGTATTTGTCACCTGATTGTATTATTAGGATCAAAATCCCATTGCACTGCCTGTGGTTGGATCCTCTTCACCTTAGCACCTTAGTTCTGCACTACTTTCCACTTGATTGTTGCACAGTATTACATGTCACTCCATTTCCAAATATACTTCCATCTTTATGAAGTAGATACTGTTTTTCCTCTGGTGGAAAAGTGTTTTAAGCAGGAAGGGCTAATGAGAGCAACAGGAGAGCTGGTGCATTGGCAATGAAGCTGCTCTTCCCTCTCTTTAGATTTTCCTTCCTGTTTATACATGAAAGAGTAATTGCATCTAAAAAAATGTTTCATTTGATGATCCCAGTGCTTTGCAGACATTAATTAAGACTGATAATATCCAGAAGAGACAGGTTAGTGCTACCATTCCTGTTTTGCAGATGAAGAATGGGGTTCACAGAGTCCATGACTTACCACAAGGTTATGAGTTGTTATCTGTGTCAGAATCGGGGCTGAAACTTGGGACTAAATACTGCTTCTTTAATAGCACATGGTGACAAACCAGCCTTAACTCTGTGTCACAAATTTGAGAAAACATTTTTCCTGCCACGTTATCTTGATTAATCGACTCCTGTTTGGCAGTACATGTGGTGCCAGTGTCTCAGGCTCCCGGTATCCTGTTTTGTGAACCTTTTAAAGGTCTTCTCCATCTTGCACAGCTGTCATATCCTATCAGAGTTATTTCATGACTAAGTAGAAAGTGTATTTTGCATCTAGTTTTAATGTGCCAAATAAAATGGGAAAATGGGAAATGCAGCTGGGTAAAAAAGTAAAGGTTGTACCTTTTAGACAGTACTGAAAAGAATCTTGCAGACGTGATAAATCCATGTCCTTAGATGATTTATATTGCAGTTAGCTGTGCACTCAGGCAAAGAAAAATTAATAGAACACAGCCTGAAAGTTTTGGAAAATGAAGAGGAGGTGAAAGTATTTGGAAGCACAGAAACTGTTTTCCACCACAACTGTAATCTTAAACAATTCGGTTCTGATAGTCTGAAATATTCTGAGAATAGAAAGCAAATTCAGAAGACTGAGCGTAAAGAAGCAGCTGGAATTTTCAGGGTTTGAAGGGACAACCTTCCCCAAATATTTCTGGACATGGTTTTAGAAAATGTATGGCAAATGATGCATTTTGCTGAAATGTATCTCAACACATACATATAACAAGAGGAAAAGGAAAATAAGGGTGATACTGCCTGAGTTTCCAAATAACCTAAAAATCCTGTTAGAGGATACGTAGAAATTTCAAAAACAGAAGGCAGCGTATAGGACTTTCAGTTTTTTAAGGCGTATGTTTCTGAAATGGACACTAAATTCACAGACCCATTCCACCTGATTTCAGAAACTTCAGATTTTCTGTCTCTCTCCTAGAGCAGCAAAAGTAAATTGGCAATGAAGAGATCTGAGAACAGCACTCTGAATTTTCCCATTGCATCTAAAAAGTCATATATTGCATATTTTCCTGTATTTTTTTAATATTTAGAAACCTCCCAAATTATTTAGGAGGAATTTTATCTGTGTCTTTTTCCAGCTTTGATTTTTGACTCTTTTAGGGGGGGAAAAAAGAAGACAGGAGGATGTACCAATAACACCGCAGTTTAATGACTACTTCATGAGAAACTTAGTTGTTTTTTTTCCAGTAACATCCCCTTCATGGTTACTTATTCTTTGACCCTTGTCTTTCTAATTAATTTAGATAAAAATTAAAAACAGCATTTCCCTTATGGATTGAAATAATAGGCTTCATCCTTAATTTTGTGCACTGTAGCACATTGAGATAAAGCATTTTCATACCGTCTGCTTTGAGAGAAAAATTGTGGTCAGTCCATGTGTTTTGCATTGTGAAGACTAGAGTTTTAAATGGATCTAAGATAATCCCATCTCAGTTGCATGCATTGTCATTAACTTGTAATTTTAACATGCTCTCTAGAAAGCCAATTTGATTTGTCTGGAATTTTAATACTATTTTAAAGTTTATATAAAAAAGGATAGATAGTCCCAGTGGCAGCTGGGTGGTGAAACTAAGAGTTAGTAAGAATCAGCGAAGAACCAATGCTGACTTGCAGGCAGCAAGTCATTCAGCAGGATGCTGAAGTCAGGCAGAAATCTGTGGGCAAAGATCTCAGTGTACAGTTGGGTGTTACTCCTCCTCTTGGACCCCAAGACATTATGACTCAAACTACATTGCTTCTCTTGTCTAGACAGAGTTTTACCTGGCTTTATTCATGGAGCTTTTTCTCAGTCCTCCTGATACTAACAAGAATGATACTTCTGAGCCTGCAGCCATACAGAATCTGTAATAAAAAGAATGAGACACTAAGGTATGGCCTTGGGAATTTCCTACACTGTAAACCGATGCAGGCAGATAAGTGTAACCCCTCGAGAAAACACTTGTGGACATTTTTGCAAATGAATCCTACTGGCTTTGTGCTATTGCACTTACAGTGTCTTACCACTGGGAATACCACTGGAACTGATATTTTCACCCACCATTTAGAGTGCCCTTTCTCATCCTTTTTCTCAGTAGCATCTTGAGCTGTTTATATTTTGTTGAATTTTATAGTCTGTTTTCACGCTGCTGCAGATTTGTCAAATGGTCCACTAAATGAGTATTAAAAAAATGTGGTCAATTTTGACAGGTGGATTGAGAATTCTTCGTAGCTTGAAAGATGTGAGGTCGCTTTTCGACTGTAAGGTAAATTTGCGGGGTGTTTGTGCTAATGTCATCCACAGTGAAATGGTTAATAATAGTAACATCAGTGAGATAACAAGTGCAGCTCACACAGCTCAGAGTTATCACCTCTACCTGTCTGTAGACCTGGGAGGATATAACAGTGTATTGGATTATATTTATATTCTGTTCATATTGTTAAAGTGTTAAAAGTCATGAGGGAGGAATACTTCACCGTGATCTTACTGAATCTGTAGCAAAGGGGAAGAATCACAGAGTACTTAAATACCATGGTGAGGGCAAGAACAACACAGCGAGTTAATGTAATAAAAGCTGGCTGTAACACAGAGACATCTATAATTATGTCATGTCCCTTTCACATGTGTCTCTTCTCACTGCTTCAGGGTAGTTTTAAGAGACCATGTTTAAAAAGAATTTAAGATGTAATTTTTGGTACATTTAAGAATGTACCAAAGTCTGGGTTTTGAGTTTTTTTAGACCAGGAGTTTTGCAGGATGTTCTACAATGCTGGACCACACACAATGGGAAATCCCACTTACATCTTTACATTGTTTTACAGATATGACTAAACCTATTTTTTTTGGTTAATTAGCCTGTAAGCTCTTTGTGGCAGGGACCAAGTCTGTTGTTATGTCTCTGTGCAGTACTTAGCCCAATGGGATCATTGCTTATTATTCATATCAGAGACAGCTTAAGTCTTCTCAGCAGTGTAGGCAAAATTGAATTTTGTTGCCCCTGGGAGTGCTGGCAGATTCGGTGAGGTTTTCAAGGCGGTATAGTGTAGAGTTCATGGAGGGCTTTCAGTGTTGGGAGTGTCAGTATATTTGAAATGATTGTGAAATGTGATTGTGTTAAAGAATAAATCTAGATTATTACAAACACTTAAAAACCTACATGAAGGTCATCATAGTACTGTTAATACCCCACCTGTTAGGACATCTTCAGTTTTGCACAATCCATCTCTGCAGGTGGCAGGAACACAGCCTAACATTGTTACATACAATAGCTATGTTGTGTGGGTCAACGGACCACACAAGTTGAATGATGCAAAGGTGGAAGAGATGGAGATGTTGCAACATGACCTTGTGTTATCTTGTTTTGCATGCTTACAAGATGGCCCAACAAGTGCAGGATCTGAGCCCTGTTCTTAAGACCTGCTCATGCTTCTCAGTAGTGTCATGGTAAGCAAGGAATGTCAGAGAAAAATCAAAACAGGATCAATGTGGATCACAAATACGATTCTACTGGAGCTTTCAGAATCAGAACTACTCTAACTTAATTTGTTGCTGAAAAACATCAAAATATGAAAAGACTAAACTGATTGCAGCAAATTGCATTATATGCAGTCATAAAGGTAGGACACTTAATTGTGAATGGAAGTAGAATTTTCCTTCAGGATTCAACCTGGCTAAAATGATGCATCTGAATAAGATTTCATGGTCAAAAATGTGCTAGCTCCTTTCTCAGGTGGGCAAAAAATAATTTAAGGTTTGGTTGAAAAACTATATTCTACCTGGTTACTGTTTTTTTTTTTTTTTTTTTCAAAGCACCACTATCAAATGATTTTAACACTTTAACTCCAACATAGTTATTTGATTACTTAGAACACAAAAGTGAAAGTCTTTTAGAAATATCCAGAAGTATAAAAGAAATGGTTTGAGCTTTGAAAGCGTGACCCTTTTCAGCTGATAATTCTGCCATTAACTTAGAGACATCAGTCTGCCTGCAGACTAACAGAAACTAAGAATAAGTATTTGCTTTCAGGTGTTGCCCTTTTCATAATATTCTGCAAAGTCATTGTTTATAGGCGTACAACATAAATCTTGATCATTTTCTTTTCTTGCAATATTACTGGTATCTCAGTTGGTCAGGCTTTAACACATGGAAATGATGAGGCATGCTTATGGGATAATTATTATTGAGTTCTGCAGTAAAATAGTTCTTAAAAATTATTTCATCTATTTGTGTGAGTGTGCTGCATGTTTAAATGAGGATTGCCTAAACTGAATCTTACAATTCTTTGAGAAAAATAAGATGAGCATGATTCAGGGTTGGTTAAACACTACTGAGGTTTCCATCAAAATGTTTTAAAAAATTTTCTGTTTCTGATGCTGCCTAAAACTAGATCTTTGCTCAAATTGTACACAGTGCCTTAAAGTATTAAAGGATAGGTTACAACAAAGTATTTATGACAAGTTCTTCTGTTTAAAATGTAACTCATCTGAAAAGAAATCCTGATGGAGTGGAAAGAAATGTCTAAAGTTGTATTCACTAACATGTGTTTGAGTTCAGAGAAGAAAATAACCATGGCCTGTAGTTTTCCATGCATACTTCTGGTGTCTTCAGCTAGGAAATGTTTAATCTTGAAATCTGTTTTTCTCAATTTCTTAGAATGTGTGGAATTGATGTCTGGTTTTATCTGAAAAAGTAGCTTTTTCAGTAAGGCATGTAAA
Organism: Gallus gallus; assembly: GCF_016699485.2. Lineage (NCBI taxonomy): Eukaryota > Metazoa > Chordata > Aves > Galliformes > Phasianidae > Gallus > Gallus gallus. The sequence continues at coordinate 23,032,604 of NC_052539.1, read as the reverse complement.
GGGCTTTGTGGTTGTATTAAATAGAAGACACATTAGAAAGTTCCAAAAATTATTATAAAACTGATTTAAACAATGTGTTCCAGCTTAAGGTATCTAAGTATAACACTCAGTGGTGGTAGTAATGCATATCTTAGAAAATAACATGATATACTAAGTAAAATGCTGTCTTCCTGAATTATTAGGTGTTACAGAGTTCTCTTCCTGTGTCTCCCCGAAGTAGGTACAGTCAGGGTATTTCATAAAAAGAGCTTGTGAGGAAGAAGTATTCATTTCTACCTGACATAGAGTACATACATCAGATACAATATGATGATAAAAAAAAAATTCTGGCAGATGTAACATTTTTGTCTGACTGGAGCATGTTAATGGATTGGGGGAAAATATGCTGCACCTTCCTTTCAGGGAAGTTAGATTTAATTTGACTTTGTTTGAATTTCATATGGTTTCCTTTGAAGACTGGTTATGCAGTATTGTGTGTATGTCCACTGGAGTGGTGGGGATTGTGCTTTTCTTTTCGGATATGTAAACTCAAACTTCTTGCTTTTCTTAATTTTTAGTATTTAATTGATCATATGCATGAAGAAGAATGTACTTCTTTTTTTTCTTTCCCTTCCTCTCACTTTTTACACATATAGGCAGATATATAACATCTACTTCTTTTTTCAAATATTTGCATATTTAAGAAAATGCAATTACCAATACACATTCTACTCTACTTGATGTAAAGCTTATTTATACACATATCTGGATCTTACTATTGGTATAAGAAAAATAAATGAATGCTTTGGACGTAACTGAGTATCTTTAAACATTGTTCCAGCTTCTTTGGTGGAGAAGGTGATTCTCTTGATAGTGGAATTTAAGCCCTTATCTCCAGTCTATGACTGGACATTCTAGTTGGCATCAAATGGGAAATTTCAGAGTAAACTGCTACAAGCAGGCAAATACTGTAGATGAATTTAGTTGCTGCTGCAGTTCTGTCTAAAAGCTTTTGAGATATGATTAAAGTTGAAACCTAAATGTAGATAAAACAAATAGGGCTAAGCTAAGTCTAAAAGGAAAGGCAGAAGAGGTTTATTTACTTTTAGGGAATGAGATTACTGTTTAAGTTGCTCTTGATCTCATTATAGGACTGTTATGTCTGTTACCTCTCTTTCTGACATTAAATTACTATATACCCCAGTTTCCATTAATGACTTTTTGAGGGAGACATTTCAGACTTTTCCTAGGAGGGGTTATATTCATTTTTCTACTACACAAAAAGATTGAAATTCTGTTCGAAAATAACAGTAAGTTAACTTATCTGAATAGTGATTAATTATGATAATATGGTCCCAGTGATTGCTACCTTCAATGTAAAATTTGAAGAAGTCTTTCATATGTTACAGATCTCCGGATTGAATAGCTTGATACATTTAGATCTGGCATTGGCATGATGTTTCGAAAGTATATTCGTGACCAAGATAGTGGCAGTTTCCTCTGGGGCCAATTTCTGCAGTCCCTATTCATCCTGAGTTGCATTGTTTCCAGTCAAAGTTTTCTAAAAAAAAAAAAAAAACAAACAAAAAACAAACAAACAAACAAAAAACTCTACAAACATACAGTTTTTTTTTCACAATTAAAACTGCCAAATCCCTGCAAACAAAGGTGTTAAAGAGCACTTCGTGCTCACAGATGAAAGTTTTTGTAATCTAAGTGAGTTAATCTTTGATACGCAGTTAATAATAATTAAAGTGACCCTTTTTTGTCTAGTTCATGACAGTGAACTGTGCAGCTTAAGCACTTATTAAGCCCTTTGTAAGTGATATGACAGGATTCTGTCACAAGAGTTCGAAGCATGAAAGTAAATTAATGTTTATACCAGCTGAAACCATTCCTGGTTTCTCCATGAGCACTTCAGTACAGTGAAGAGCTTACTTTTTATATAAATAAAAAAACATATCAAAGACAGAACCTTCAAAATATTCTGACAAATCCACTGGTTGTAGCAGAATGTCGTGCAAAGGCACTGAGCTGAATTCTTACATTATAGCCTAGATTTATAAAAAATAAATCTGGAAAGCAGGGCCTTCTGTCTTTCTGTAGTTTCTTTTCCTTTGGATGTACTCATAGATTTCATAACCAAATTATTATCCATTAGTAAAGCTGAGGGAAACATGAGAATTCTGAGACAATAGCAAATTAGTTAATAATCTCTGCAAAATTTGTATTAAGTGTCTAATGACTTAAACACTTTCTATTTATAAGAAACAGAGCATAGCTCTACTCAACTTAAGAAGGGAAATTAAAAGAAAAAAAGGTTGAGGAGAGGAGGAAATATCTATGTTAACATGACCCCATTTTAATGCACCCACTTTCATCTTCAATTTCTAAACCACAATAAGTTGCAAATGTTTCCCACTTCACAATAGGAACTTGGGAATGAGAAGCATTGATTTCTCCCTCATATGTACCTAACATGATCAAGGAAAACTCCTGGTGAATATAAGCCTTTTGTCATGGTATACTAAGGGGCTAGAGAAAAAAAAAAAGTTTCACTTATCATTTTTGGAAAGCGGAGTAGTTTTGATTTTCTTTAAATTAAATGATATTTGCAAAGGTGATGATATCTGATGATGATTTCTTTGCATGTATGCAATCTGTATTTTCAGGATTAACCATATCAGATGAGATAGAATAGGTTTTCTTTTATATCTAACCCTGTGTACTGAGCTGAGTAGATATGACATCTAATTGGAAAGAACAGCTATGTGGCTGAGAGTAATGGAGATTAATTAGTGTCGTGTAATTGCAAGAGAATTGTTTGTGATAAATTTTGCAGGTATTTTGTATACAATGGGGGCATGAGAGACTGCATTATAATTGTCATGGGGTTCAAGGATGTCCTAGTTTATGCTTTCTCAAAATTGCTCTTTTCCTCCCTAAACTGTTTTTTCTCCAGACCAGATGTTTCTTCCTGTACTTAGTTTTAGTAAATGGTTTAAATACTTGACATCAAATTCTGCCGATGTGTAAGTAGGTTTAATGCTGCTTTCAGTAATTTTTTTCCCTGTGCACACCAGGGCTGCAATTGGCTGGCCAAACAGGATTTGTTCAAGTCAGGATTTCGACCTGGAACAGTAATGCAGCTTTAGCATCTGTCCTAACAAAATTCCATTTAATATCCTTAAATTATTCTCTTATGTCAGTTCTGATTATATTACAAGTACTGTACAGTTGGAAGCACTGGCACAATGACAATATACTATATTCATGAAGTATTAGAATTTTTCTGTAATTAGTTCAATTTTATTTATTTATTTATTTATTTATTTATTTTTGGAGGGTGGAAATTGTGTTTAAAGGATGACTGCAGCAATATTAGGAAAAGGCAGGAAGCTATATCATTGCTAATCAATCTAGAGAGCTCTGTCTCTTACAGATGTCAATACAAAGTTAAGTGCTAAAATAATTGTAGTGTAGGCTTTCTCATAATTACTGTTGTTCATTTGGTATGTTGTGCAAAAAAAAAAAAAAAAAAAAAAGGAAAAGAAAAGAGGAATTTACTTTGCTGTCAGCAGCCGCAAATCTCTAAGGAGAATGAAAGAAGATAGCAGAAGGCTGATAGTCATCCATCATTCCTGACAATTTCACAGCCTAGAATAACTTGACAGAGACCCAGAACAAAATGTTGTTGAGAATTGAATGCTGCTAAGCTGAGTGAATTGACTTTCTGATGTCAAAGCAGGACCTGCTTGAAGTGGCTGATAGTTTTTCTTTTCTGATTTCAGAAACACTGATGCTTAAACTGCTTTGTGAATGCTCTCAGCAGATTTGGAAACTGGGGAACTGTTTTAAAACTTTCTCTCCAGATATTTGTAACGGCTTTGTACATTAATATAAGTCAGGAAGTGTGTGAATTTGGTTGCATTTACTAGAAAAGAGATTTGAACTTTACGTCCTCTGCTCTAGACAGCCTGAAGCAGGCATAAGGAATCAGAATTGTTCAGAACGTGTCTTGAAACAAGAAATGTTTCAAGGACCAGGCTCGTGTCACCCCCATTGCCTTTGGGGCTGTATAGCCACTCTGCCACTAGCATTGGTAAGGCGAGGACGATCACAGGTTGTTACTGGACAAAGTCTGCCTCTGCAAAAAGTGGGAATGAATTTACTGTCTTTGGATGCCCATTCTATTGTTATTACTATTTTAATTTAAAACATTCTTGCATTGAGTTTAGAATAGGTATGAAATCTCTGCAATAGTACATCAGAATGAGATAAGTTGTGACACAGCTCCTGTTTAAGTAGAATTTGTTTATAAAGGAGATAGTTTTCCAGCTATTTACTTAGGAAAAAAAAAAAGAGATTGGAAATGTTCCTAAATTATGATAATTAGACATTTATTTACCAATAAATATTGCTAGTTTTATCTAGTATTGAAAGACTAACCTTTTAAATTGCTCACAACCGTTAAAACATACAGAGAGCACAACTGCAGGGTTTAAGGGGAAAGAACTCTCATTTTGTAAAAGCCATGTTAGATCCTAGTAGTATAAAAAGAAATGTAGTGTAAATAGGATGCGTAGGCTAAGCACACCATCACTGATCAATAATGCATAAGACTTAGCAGATTTTGTTGTAAACCTAACTGTACAGGTTTAGTCACAGTGGGACCCATTGCTTTGCACTCAGACATTTGAAGACTAAGAACAGGGAATTTCATTAGACTGGAAAATCCTCTGCAGCCACTCCCCAGTCTCTCTGAATATTTTTCAGATATGCTCTCACATGTCTGTTGTCTGTGTTGTTTTTTTTCCTTAATGGATGTATTACTAGTACAGTACTTCATTGCTAATTTAACTCCACTATAAATTGACATAAGGAACAGACATCTTCAAAGTGGTCTGCTTCCTAGTAATGATGTTATATCAACTGTCTTTATGCTCATGTAGAATAAAAGGTTACAGAATCAAACCTACCAGTCTACGACATTTTATCTTTATTTCCAGTTTACTTACAAATATAATGGATGGTGCCTGTTAGACTGAGGCATGGATCTAGCATTTTATGATTTCTTGCATCCTTAAAGCAGTGCCAAGAAATATTAACCAGGAAACTAGTAAGCCAGTTTTACTGTGTCTTGGTGCTAAAACAAAAACAAACAAACAAAAAACAAATCAAATCAAATTACATACCGTAGTGCTGTGTCCCATCCTTTATTTCTTCTCCTTTCCTTTCCCTTCATCACAAGAAAGAAAAGAAAACCCCTAAGCTTTCATAAGAGCTAATGTATAACTTCTTAAAAGACAGAGACAGAAAGAAAGAAAAAAAAAAGCTAGGCTTTCTCACATTTGAAATTTAGGACCACTATATTCTGCATTTGTCTAGAGGTCTTATCTAATCAGTACAGTCCCTCCAAAAAGAGGTTCCTAGGGATAAAATAGCTGTCATTGTCACATTCTAATCTGAATTTACTTCTCCAAGTGATATCAAATATTTTATCTGTCTCTCTAATTTATGCTGTTATTTTCTAATTCATCAGATATGAGAGCTTCACTGAAGACAGTTTTCTATACCCTATTTACTGACAGTATGTATTTACTGACAGTTATGTCATAACCAGGTTTTATGCATTCTGTGATGTAGGATCTTTTTCTCAGGGCCTAAATATTTCAAAGAATGAACATATTTTAAATTTTGTATGGCTTTCCAAAAAATATTTGAAATGTTATGAATTCAGTATTTTATATTTTTGTTTGTTTGCAGATTAGTTTCTAGAAATGCTTTTCATGCGACCAGAACTTGTCATCTCTCTGACACAGACATTGTTTCAGGTATTCATCATTGCGTGACGTTTGTCTCTTGTTTACACTGCTTCAGTAATTCACTTCTGGGAGTAAAAGTTGCTTTTGAGGTTCAGGCACACCGCAAGATGCCAAAAAGGCATCAGATTCTCCTGTATTTAAAACTTTTGGGCCATCAAGAGATCAAAAACTGCCAGAATGAAACCTGAGATCTGCCATTATAAATAAGACACTGACAATTTTTCTTGAGAGAGGCTGTCTTTGAGGTGAAAGAAGCAAAGAGAAATGAGTTGCCCAGTTATTTTTCCATATGGGAAATCTGTGTATGAAACAGTGTATTTAGTTGAGAAACTTTGTGTAACATATCAAGGTCTGCCATAGCAAGTTCTGGCGCTGAAATAACCATTTTAGCTCACTTAAACTCCTATCGAGATTAAAATAAATCTTAAAATCTAGTTATCAGCAATACCAAATTATTGGTACTACAGCTGCCCTTGTTTTTAACCACAGTTTATCTTACAATCTTGCATTTTTATATGGAAATTTATGAAATTGAAAGAAAATCTGTTTTAATAAATGTTGAAACAGCTGTTTTATATTTACCAGACCATTTAAAGACTGTTTATCTGGATTATATTTAATGAAGATAGAAATGACTGTCATTAAAAAAAAAAAATCTTATAAGTTACATAAGACTTCTCAAGAGAAGTGACAAGCTAATTCAACACATTTACCATAGGTTATGCATGTAAAAAGATGTTCTTCCTTGTCCCCACTTCATTTATCTGGGTTTCTAATTAATAGACATCCAGGTAATGTGATTAAAACCCTGAAACTCCTTATAGACATCTCCATATATGTTTACATCTGAATGTCTTTGGATTTTTCTGCTTGTTTGCAGCTGGGAAGGACATAATGCAAAACTACTGTAGTTATCACCTTAAAACTTAGCAATAAGATCATCCAAGCAAATGTCTATAACAGTGTTATTTCAAGACGATCTATAAGAATTGTTCAATAAAGATGTTCTTATATGTATAATTCTCCTTTATCTTTATTGATTTGTTCATATTTTTAATAGGTTTTAGAATTGTCAGTGTTCTAGTAAAATATCATGTAATATCGTTTATGGTTAGGGTAATAGAGTTACAAATTTGGACAAAATTTTAATCTGTCCTGTAAAGTTATATATTTTTTTTCCCTATAGGCACTTTTCCCAGTCAATTACTTAAGAAAAAAGGTATCTTTAGACATGAGCCATGGTACACAATGTGAAAAAAGGAACTGCTCTCTCCAAAAGAGGGTATTTGCCACACATTTTTAGGAGTAGGACAGTGTTTAGTAGTGGGCTATGTTTGACCGCATAGTCAATTTTTTGTCAGTGTTTCATAGAACTTGCCGTGGTAGAAACATATAAGCCCACAATTACTATTAAGCTGCCTCTATACATAAAGACAACAAAAGCTTCTTGATTGGAAAGGATTGTTCATCCACAGATATTGATCTGAACTTGTGGTGTGCACAGATTCTGCATGTTGGGCTGAATTGTCATCTGAAGAAAGAAGGTGCCCACTTCAGGGAGTCTTTGCACCAAAATCTGTACTCAGTGATATCACAGAGAGTGAATGACTCAGCTTTCCCATGCTGGGATCACAGCAGCTGGGGTGAGCACGTACTATGCAGATTGCTTTGATTTATGCCGAGGAAATCCCTAATGATCCAGAACTAGAGCAGAGCTAAGCTGAGTACCCTCTTGAGACACTCTGCATGCTCTTCTCTCAGCTGACACCCCAAATCTGAATCACCGTTTTATTTCTCAAAGTCACATTTACAGCTTAAATCTTCATTCCTGACATATCTAAAATTCCTGTTGACATCAGTGTCAATTGTGTAAGGAGCACAGAAAAGAGTTTCCCATGTGATGGCTATTTGTGTTTTGCTGGGAGACCACTTGCCCAATTTTGTCAGAAACTCCTTGTTATTTTTGAAGCTCATGTTAGTATTCTTTGTCATAGTCGCCTACTCATGCCACTGCATACATTTCTTTTTTCTTGCCTCATTTATGATAAGTGGATTCCTTCCTCTCCCTGTGCTTGGCCATGAAAGTAGTCTTGTGAATTTTTGACTTTGTGATGGTTAGTTATAGGCTGGCTGTTGGTGCATCATTTGGCATACGATAACTGTACATTAGAAGTGAAACTAAAGGGAGGCTTGTCATATGCACTGCACTAAAACAAAACAAAAATACATGTAAACGGCAACAGTGTTTTGAGGTGGTATGGTTGTAGTTGCAATCACATTCTAGAAAGCTGAAGGTGATCAGCTGTGGTTACTTCGCAAGGGATTTGGGGATGTCTCATCTTTGGTCACAAATATTTTTGCTACTCTGATGCTGATAACACGGGTCTTCTGCTGTTGTGATTTTCAACTGCATGAAAATATCCAAGGAAATGTATTTGAATATGGTTTCCAAAATCACTCCTCTAAGTCTTTTTTAACAGACCAACCTTGAGTAACACAAAGTGCAAAAGGTCTTCCACAGCATTAGGGCTAACGTTGAGATGTTGTATTAAAATACTAGGCTGTGAAGAAATGTTCTAGAATTTCCTCAGAAGGGATTTTAGCAATTTTAATATTGCACCAAATGGGCATATTAATAAATGCGGAATTTATCTGTTAACATGCACAGAGCATTTGTGGTGGCCTCAAAGCTGTGCAATTGCTGACTTGTAAGCAGCCATTTCCAAGTGATGTTTTCTCCACCAAGAGGACACTTTGAAACAGATTTCTACGCTAGCTTTTGGAAGTGAACAGAAGTAAAATCTAATCCATAAAATATTTAAAGGGGCTTTGGTCAAATATGATGCAATTTCTTATAAGACGTTCAGTACTGTTCCATGTTTATCTCTTTTTGGAAACTCATTTTTGGTGGAAAATTAACAGAAGTTGTGCTCAGTCTTGCTCAGTATCTACTCAGTGTTTCTGATAACTTAATATAATAGTTTGAGCAAAGTACTTCAAAGTCAATAAAGATGAATGATTGACTCTCAAATTCCTCTTATTCACACAACAGTTCAGATTGATCTACATAAACTACCAAAACAATATTACATTTACAGTTGATCTTCTACAGTAATAAAAATGTCCCCAAATCCCAAAGCTGCAAAAGTGTCACTTCCAATCTACACTGATCAGTTGCTAAGCATAAATGGAGCCTATGGGATCTCGGTAAATCCAGCATCTTTTCCCCATATTTCTAGACTGTCTTAAAACCTGAATCAGAAATCCACCCCCTCTTCAGGAAGGAGCTGTGTTTACTTAACTTGAAGCCTCTGGGAGCACTAAAAATTGTGGCTAAATAGATATGTTTGGGAGCTTTTTTGAATATCCTTTCATTCATGTTTAAAGCTCATCCAGGATAAGATGTAAGCTATGCCAATCACATTTAGAAAAAAAGAAGACCTAATTGCTGGACTGTAGCTATGCTGTGTGCCCTAATACTGATATGTTCATTGTCATTTTCTTCCTTTCTGAATATGGAGTTAGTGTGTGGTTAGAATGACACTTGTGTTATACAACTGCAGCACAGGTCATGTTGCTTTAGGACACTCAACTCTCCTGTTCAAATCCTCCACTTTCTTTAGTTTAGCTCATGACATTGCATTGCCAAAATACATTTTTTTTAACAGGCTGTAAATCACCTTTACGAGTGGACAGAGATCATCATTTGAATCCAACATTCAGCATTTCAGCTTTAGAACAGGATTTTCAAAGCCAGGAGGACGTTTCAGATATTCCCTTCCTGTTATGGTTAGTTAGGTAGCTCTGAGTTCTTATTCTAAATGTCAAATGGACAGGTACATGAAAATAGCAGGAATTAGATCAGATTTCCTTCTACTTACCTCTGTACAAAATGCTGAATAGTCTGTTATTACAAAAACTGAGCACTTGGGGTGGAATTTAAGAAGTGAAAATTGAAAACACAAGAAATCATGCTGGAATACTTTAGAAATAATTTAGAAATCAATTTTTCAAATCAGTATCAAAAACTTCTAGTTGTCAATGCTGAGTCCAACATACACTAACATATCAATTCTTGCCTTCTAGAAATAGGTGAATTGTGTAACTGCTTCAGTATTAAAAAAGGATTCAGCCAGAAAGAAAACAAAGAAGTATTTTAACTTTGTAGTAGCAACAGCAAGGATTGTTAATTTTATGGAAGAAAACAAGAGGTTACGTGTCATAACAGTGTCCCTTGATTTTATGAAAATGATGACGTATGGTTTACATTTTTTCATAAAACACTATTCTAAGTGGTTTTCTAGTGACACCGCAGGTTCTTCAGGATCTAAGGATCCCATTCCAGTTCTGTCTCGATATAGGGGAAACAGAATATGAGCAAATCTTTATTCCGTTACTATTCACAACCATGCATGGCAGACCAGAGAAGGTTCAAAGGTTTTATTGTAATAACAATCAGAATACTTCAATTAAAAAGAAGAGAAAAACAGGGACCTCTGTGAATGACCTGGACACAAAGCCCATCTGTGCTTAGTTTCTGGAGAAGTAAATAGAGTGGTTTTATATGTTTGCAAGGCTAGGGTCCTAGTAACCTAACCAAGACAACTGGCAGGAGTAATGAGTGGTTGTACACACCAAAATGACTTTGCTTTTGTAATGCTTCAGAGAATACTGAAGCAAATACATTGGTGCTGGTTTTGAGCTCTTCCATATATTGTGCCTTTCAGCTTTCTATGCTTCGTAATATCCTTCTTTCTACCACATGCTTTTTCCACAAGCTTCAGACAAACAATAGTTTTTTAAACAAACAATAGCTTTAATGCCTGCTGCAAAAATCCAAAGTAAACAATTGCTGGAAAAAACTTCATCCAAATCTCTCTCTTAACAGGGAATTCATTATCTTCCTTTTGCTTATTGCAATCACACATGAAAAGACATTTGCTTTCTCACCTTCCAGCTTGGGTATCAGATGGATTACTGCCTTTGTGTTTGCATACTATTTAAATTGTGATTATTATTGTCTGTGTTTTCACAAGTTGAACAAAATCATGATCCACACAAATATTACTGCCTCTCTCTCATCGCTAGTGCCACTTTCACCTACTGTCTTGCAGCATTTCAGTGAGAGTGACAGTTGTCAGCACTCCACCTGTATGCTTTAAGCCTTAGTAGTTATGGCTGTGCATCAATTATGGCTAATTTGTTGATGAGTGAATCTCTTGTTAGTAAAAGAAGCTTTGATTCTGGATCACAGGCTGACTGTTGCACTTATTGAAGGGCTTAAAAAGTAAAAAAGTCGACTTACAGAGAAGGAAGGATTGGTGAGGAGGTTGCTCCCACAAGTCAGTACTTCCCACTTCATTCTCTGGCCTTCTCCCTTTTTCCAGATTAGTCTCATTGTTTTGAAGCCTTCTGTAAGCTCTATCCTGTGAAAAGGCTTTGGGTCAGAAAACATTTTATTATTATTATTGTTTTATGACTAGGAATATATAATCGTTGTTGTCATTTTTAAATCCTACCAAACTTAGCAGCATTTCATCACTGGCTAAAAAAATCTATTAGGAAAAGGAAAACTTGAGTCTTTTCAGCTGCTTCCTCTTGAAGGATGTAATATATCAGCAAATTTTGCAAATGTGTTCCAGAACAGCCAGCTGTTACTACCCACCTGCAGCCATAATATCGATGGAAAAGAGTACGGAACCTAAACATGCATAGCTTGTGTGATTATGTGGAAAGAGTTTAACACAAGACAATACTTCAAATGTCATCTGGCAACTTTTGCTACGAGACATGGAAGATATTAGGAAATAATTTAGCTAGTATTGAAAACCTCACTGGAAGACCACCCATTGTTTCTTTATTTAATATTTCAACTGATTTCTGAAAACATTACCCAGGTATACTGAGAAAGTAAATGCCACGAGCAGCAGGGTTCATACATCCAGTCAAAGGTCAGATAAATGTTGCTCATGTATTCCCACAGCACTACAGTTAGCTAGTAATGTAACTAGGATTGATTCTTTGTCCAGAGTCTGTGCATAAATGAAAAGAGAAGAAACAGAAAATAAAAGTATCTTTTTTTCTTTTTTTTTGTTTTCCAGGACTGATTAAATAAAGATACTTTTTTTTTTTTTTTTTTTTTTTTTTTTTTTTCCCCTACACCTATGTTGATATTTTGCTAAAATGAATGGAAATATTTGGCAGGAGGCTTTCAGCTTCGGATCTGATTTCAGTACATCTGTAGCCTGGTTATATGCCCTGTCAGGACTCTTAGTATTTTCTTTTTGAGGAATCAGCACAAAACAAATTATACTTTATGACAGAATTTCAAAAGTTTGGAGATTTTGGCCTAAGGAAGCAAGGAACCTGAGTTCATCTTTCATTCCACTGCCAGCTTTCTAAAAAGACACTTCTGAGGTTTCAATTGGAAGCTTCAGATTATTGATGCTCTGATGGAAAGTAAAAACATTACTAGAATGTTGGGTTCTGTTGATGGGGAAGGGTGCTTGTTGATAAATTTGCTATTTTCCCAAGAAAGGTTGAATGGGAAGACTGTGTGTGACTCAGTGTTTAGGTCCAGCAATGCGCAGATTAGTGGTCAGCCCACAGAATAAACAGAATAGTGGTTCCTGTTGATTTGAAGAAGTAATTACACAAAATATTGTGTTAATACTTGCTTGCAACACCATAGTAGTCTTTAGATATTGCATGCGGATGATTGTTGTGATGTAGTATTGTAGATGAGGAGAGATGTTGTAAGGCTGGTCTGCTTTAACAAGGCAAAAGGAACAACAATGGAGTGCCTAGAATGTGACAGACAGCATCAAGACATTCCCCTTTGTTTTCCTTATCTGTGTGTGCAGAGACTTCTTGATTGTCTTTGCATTCCACAGCAATCTCTGGGACAAAAGGATTGCTGGGAGGAAGTAAACGACCATCCCAACGACTAACAATGGACCAACAGGGGACCATCATGGTGCTAGAAAGCTAGGTAACATTGAAGATCGCCGAATAAGGCTGTGTCAGTTGAGCAATCACTGGGGGTGGATAGAATAATGAATTTGGGAATTTAGTGAATATGTAACTCAAGTGAAAATATAACCTGTTCACGAACGACCAACTGCTGGAGCGTTCTTGGAGAGTTATCTCCGTGTTACCCCAGTGCTGCCAATAGAGAATACCTTCCTTAACGGTAACAAAACTTTGCTGTTTAACTTCTACTTACCGATTTCTCTATATCGCTGCTCAGATCCCTTTGAAAGCTTTATATTAGAAGATGGCCTTCTGCAAAGTATTACCCCTTCCCTCGGCCCAGGTGAGCAAAATTAACATCTACAGTGAGATTCTGAACGTTGCTGTACACAGGTGTTGCATCTGTGAGTCTGCACTTACGTGCTAATTTGGAGGCGATGAAGGAACTGACAAAAAGAACAGTGAAATGGGGCATGAGCCTGATTTGGTAATTTTTTCTAACTGCGATGTTTGTCATTAGCACCTCAGGCAGTGGCCTTTCAGTATCTAAAAAGGGGCCATCAGAAGGAAGGGGCCGCGCTATTCAGAAGGGTCCGTTGTGAGAGGACGAGGAGAAATGGGTTCAAACTTAAAAAGGCGGGATTTAGACCGGATGTAAGGAACGTGGCTTTTGTGTTAAGGGTAGCGAGGCTCTGGAACAGGTCGCCAGTAGAGGTTGTGGACGTCCCAGACGTGGAAACAGTGAAGGTCAGGCTGGACTGGGCTCTGAGCACCTGCTGGAACTGTAAGTGTTCCTGTTCATTGCAGAGGAGTTGGACTAGATGGTCTTTAAGGGTCCCTTCCGACTCAGATGATCGATTCCAATATGGAAATGCAAGTAGAGGTCTTAGGTTCTGGGCTATCACAAACATCGGGAATATCTTGAGAACGCAGACAAATACAAACAAAAAGCCCATTTTATGCATTGCATAGCAGTATATCTGAGGTCTTACTACAGTAAAATCCTTTGAGTCTTATTTTCACGTTGCTCTTTGTAACATCCTAGATTTTAGCATTTCAGTCTTTTAATTAGCTAAGTAAGGATCTCCACTGAGGAAAAAGTCCTATAATTCACAATCTGTGAGCCATTTTCTGCATCACTTTCATAAGACTTCGTTACCTTACAAGGGCTTCACAATTTCCAGTTAACAAGACACAGGTGCAACTGATTAGTGAGCCTGGTGGAGCCCAAGATGGTCGCTAACATCGTCTCTCAGTAGGCAAGTATTTATTTTCCCCTCTTGTGTGCCAGCAGGTTTTGAAAACTTTAACTGAAAAGACTAAATGCTGTCAATGTTTAGAACTTTTCAGTTTGAAAGGATATATATTCCTGCAAAGGAGAAAAGGAAATATGACTTACTCTAAAATGTTAGCAGTAATGAATGATTTAAATTTTAAAAGGTCAGAAAAGTGACCTTTGTAAGACTTCTTTGGGGATTTTGCACAGAATGGGTGGTTGTATTATTTGTGATCTTCAGCATCCATAGCATTTGCAGGTAAGAGTTTTTTCCTCTCTGTTTTGAAGTCCCTCTGGTCTAATTTATTTTTATATAGCTTTATATAAGATGCTTTGTCATGAAAGATCCCAAAGACCTCCTGACACAAATACAAAAATGTAGCTCTTTTTGTGAGAAGGCAGCAGTCCCATGTTGCCAATTTCTCACATTCAGAAATGGTGAGTCAAAAATCTCACAACTTGTGGGGTTGGCTTGAGAAGTTCATTTTTCTTTACTTTCTGGTTTTATTTTTTTTGAAATAGAATGTAATTCTAAAGTAGATCTGACCTTAAAAAGGAGGAAAACTTTCATTTATAGAAGAGAAAGGAAAGATGCTGAGGAAAACGATAGAGAGAAAGGGAAGGATATCTCAGTTCACAAAATACTGCAGGTTTCAGGAATTCCCCAAACACTGTAATAACTAAAGAATCAGCAGGGGCGGAAATGAAGCCATAGTATTTGGGCCTTCTGAATCTTTAACGCTCATTCAGAGCACAAGAGTGCAGACTTAATTTCAGCTGACGTATTCCAGTATTGCTACCTTGTGCCCAGCTTCATTACCTTGTCTGGTTAAATGATGAAATTGTTCCTGTCTGCCTTCGAATGCTTAGTCCTTGTGTAGTGAAGGTTGCATTACTCTTGTAGCGTGAAGCATTGTCCACTGAATTGGCATTATGTTGTTAATACTACATAGATATAGTCATTAATATTTAAAATGTGTCACATAAATACTAACAATGTCCTTCCTATTACCAATCCGCTTCTGAGTTAGATATAACTTCTCATATTTGCAGCTATTTGACTGTGCCAGGTGTCTGCCTCAGGCTGAATTTTGTGGTGTTCTTTGGTTTGTTTGTTTTCTTCTTTTAATGTCAACCATAGCAGCTCTGTTATTCCTGAGAATTTTGCTGAAGAAAATCACCCAAGATAAACCTGGTAGTCTTTTTAAGGGACTTAGTGTGACCTTCTCCTGGGGGAAGGCACTTAGCCTTTAGTGAAGGGGTGACTGATTTGCTGGAGACATGCTTCACTGTTGGTAGGTGTGGATGGAAAACCTGCTAGGATGTGAGTGATTTATGATGAACTTTAAGTTTTACCTTAAGGCTTACCTTGTGCTTACAGAGACTTGTTAGAATATGATGTAAGATATGGTCATCCATGTTTAATGACTTCAGCTCTGATCCCAGACCACAATGATGTGTACTGCTCCCCTTCAAAACTAGCAGCTCCTTCCAGCCCCAGTCAGGAACCGGTGTGTTTCTGGTAATGATACCAGTAGTGATGTGCTTCTTTTCTGCCTGTGTTCAGGGTTTGTTTTTACCTTACTCATGTTTTTAAAAAACAAACAAAAAACAATCCATAAAACAAGAACCATCCAAATAAAAGAAACCCAGAGCAAACCTTAACACCCGGCTGTGCTCTGCATTCCTGAAATAACTTTGCAAAGGTCTACCAGAAAAGCAGATTTTATCAATGCACTTTAAGATAAGGGCAAGACAGATCTATCTTAATTTTTCTTTCTTAATGACTTTAACAGCAAGATACTTCCAAGATGCTTAGTGCAGACATCATAGAAAGGAAATGTTGTCTTTCAGCAGGCAGAAAGTACCTGTGTGGTCTTGTGTTATCCAGTATCTCCCACCCCTGGCAGTCTAAGCACAGAACTTAAGACAGTAGCAGGTATCTTCCTTCCTTATGTATGCCTGGAAGTGGTTCAGTTGGTGCTTGTTGGTGTTCTGAGAGGCTTCTCTGCACTGTGTCTCTTCCACCAACTCAGAAGTTGCAGCCATTTGTCAGAATGACGCAGTAGATTGAAAATATGCTATACCAAAAACAGTCATTATGTGATTTCACTTCAGTTACAAGTTAGAATATTGCTTCTTTTAGTGGTATAAGGAAGTATTCTTGTGAAATTTCTCTGCCATTTTTCTCTGGATTAATGCTCTGGAGACCAGAGCAATTCCTAGGGAATTTGTAAGTACATTTCATCTAGTTTTATTTTCTTAACTTTGCACTTCTCTTTAAAAATCGAGTAGTTTCTCATTTTTTGAGCTTCTAAATTATATTGCTCATTAAATGCCTCTCGTTATAAGCCTCTATAATTCACAAAAAAGTACAGTGATAATTTTCTTAGAAGAGAATGCTTCAGTGTGCATAGCATATATATAGTGTTGTTGCCCTTTATGGTTTACAACTGATATATTATAGAACAAGCAAAAATTAAGAAAATAAAACTACTTGTGTTCAGAAAATTATGCTTGCTGTATCAAAAGCTGTTGTAGCGTTCATTTCAGAGAAGTTTGCATACCTTATTGAGTGAGCTGCATATTTTTCTAGCTGAGGTGTGTATACTGTAGTCATTACGTTTTTGCACACTTGACTGACTGAGCTGCATGGGCTACTTCAACTATCACCAGGAATACTTGACTGAGTTCTGCTGCTTATTTGAGCGCTTCGGTTTGTGTGCTTTATTACTTCAGCAGTGTATGTTGATAAAGTTCTGTTCTGTGCCGTTAAGTTTTTCATTCTGCCAATCTAACTGTATGCCATGCTGAGAGTACTGCATGCATTGCTAACCGCTTACTCTGTGGTGAACGCGAGTGGCTGAAATGTTATAATCTGCAGTGCTTTGTTAAATGAGCTGCATATTTTTGTTTTTGTATACGTTGCTTACCCAGTTGTGTACATTTGCCCTGCTCATTATACAAAATAAGCCTGATTGGAATAAGAACATTGACTACCAGCTGTCTGCTCTGAGTAACAAAATTAGCAACTTTCTCTTTCCAACAGTGGTGTGATTGCATCCAAAGTTTAAGGCAATTGGTTTGGAGATCTCGTTTGTTTCATTCGCTCTGTGCAAACATGGAGATTGACAAACCAATTTGTAGCAACTTAATTTGTTTTCACAAATATGAAAGAAGTTGAGTAACAGAGGAAAAACTCAGCTTTGTAGTATAGGAAAATGCTTTCACGTAGGTTATGAAACGTATGCGTGTGTGTGTGTATATATAAACATACCTAAATATAATTATCTAACTTAAAGCCTTATGTTGCAAGCATAGGATAGAAAATAACCGGAGATCTCTTAAGATAGATATTTCATCAAATAAGCGGCATCCTCAGTGCTGAAAATTACAAATATGAAGTTATATAAGCTGTACTTCCACTAAGAGTTTGTTTTTATAACTTATATCATGGCTGTTACAGAGACTCAAAATACTGCTAAATACCTGTAAACTCATGTGCATGGATATGTAGCTTGCTCATTAGTATTGATAAAAAACTGAATTAACAGCTTTAAAAAAGTGGTATTTTTTTTAACTAGCTAACTTTGAACCATTTCCAGTAAAACCCACAGATTATTCTTAGATTTTGACTAATTTGCAGAGTTTGCATACGTAGCAGCTTGTGCTTCCATTTATGAAATCTTCAGTGCTACCATGCTTTTAAAAACCTTTCTCTGTTTTTTTTCTTGAGTACAGAGGTGCTTAATTAGAGCTATATATGAGTAGTTTGCCTGGACTCTTACCTGCCCCACATGCAAATGTAACTGTATCTGGCTCCTGTTGTCAGTGTCCCACTGCTGATTGCTTTCACTTTAATGTTATAATTCACTGTGTTCTGAACAGACTGCCTGGAAGGTCCATGTTTGTTTTTGTGAAATTTTACATATGAAAGCTTAATTGATCTTATTGCTTCAGTCAGAATTGCTAGATTTCAAGCAGTGGCCATTTAATTCTCAGCCTTCTCATGAACCATTATTTAACAGTGTAAATATTGTAATAGTTCATTGTAAAAATAAATTTGTGAATATCTAGGGGCAAATATAATTTTTAGCAGTCTTCACTGATTCCAGTGGAAAACAAATTTAGAGAGAGAAATACAAATGAAATGTATTAGTATATCCTGGAACATCGTATCAAAGTTAATTCAGTGTTCATGTTTCAGTTTTTCTGTGTACACTAACGTTGCGTATCAGAAGTATGAGAAACCAGCTATGTTGGATTTAATATCTGTAAGGTTAATGTAATACATGAAATGAGCTTGGTCTATCCCAGACTTTCTTAACAGAAACAGGATAAGTAATTCTGCATAAAATGATTTACAGTAGACAGATGGTAGGGAAGAAGGTTTTGTCTTTTTTCTTCCCTCTGCATGAATTTACTTTTGGTATCAGTCCATTACCAGTGAAGATCTAGACTTTTCTCTTCCTTTGAACTGTTAAATGCCAGCTGTAGTCTCCCCAAAGTGTATACTAAGATGAGAATTGGGCTCTCATCATATTTAAACCAGCGATGGCTACGTGCAATTTCTGATGTATAAGTATGCTGTGTAGTTTTTACAGATGAGAATTCTTACTTCTGTCAGACAGAATGGAGAGAAATAATCTTGTCTTTGAGTGAAAGAAAATCAGAAGTTTTTATTTTTCCTGTCTCTGTGTAGAAATAAGAATCTTTGAGATGAAGCAGTTGAAAGGTTTTCATGAGATCTGTTTCCCTATCTGCCTGTTTTCCACCAACATTTCCAACAGATAAACTGGACTTGCTTTTCTGTTTTTGAATCTGAGTAACCTATTTCTTTGTTTTGATAGGATACCGGCTGGAAAACCAGTGTATTAAATTCAAATTTACATTCAAAGTACATTACGGCTGTAAGATGTAAAACGTAGGCTATCAAAATACTAGGAATAGACGGTGTTATCTAAGATCTATGGAGACTAAAAGTACTTCAAAGCATAAGATACATATCCATTCCATATATTCTGTATGTTTTTATGCAGCTGGTATATATGATAAATGTGTAGACTATTTCATAATTTATAACTAAGATTTATTTCTTTTTCTAGAGAGTAATTTTCAATGTCGTC
Source organism: Gallus gallus (assembly GCF_016699485.2). Lineage (NCBI taxonomy): Eukaryota > Metazoa > Chordata > Aves > Galliformes > Phasianidae > Gallus > Gallus gallus. The sequence goes on along the minus strand of NC_052539.1, from coordinate 23,013,426 downwards.
AACTTCAGTAAAACAAAAAGCCTCTATAGAGATGGAATGGCTCCAATGGTGAAATCCACAAGCAGACCAAAATGGTAAGTTACCATTTCAAAGGCTTGCTTATTAGGAGGAAAAAAAAAAAAAAGTTTTACTTGGGATTCGTTCATAGTGAAGACCTTCTGGCTTAGATGTAGCTTTTGGTAAGAGCGGGAATGGACTTGAATGTGTTGTAAGAATGTACTCTTTGGTACATATGAACTGGATGAACTCTAGAGGCCTCTTTCAGCCTTGCTGTTATGATGTTTTAGCATATTGTTCCAGTAAGTGTGACTGAAGCTATGTCTGAGCACACTGAATGGTGGGGGCTTTGGCTAAATTGCTGTTCGGTCATCTCCTCACCATCCAGCTGTGAGCAAGGTCCCTGGCTCCAGTTTGGCTTGTATAACCTTGCACTCTCCTAAATAATGCTTGCAAATCCTATGAGGTAAACAGAATTTCTAAAAGGCTTTTTGGATTTGGTCCTCTTGTTTTTGGGAGGTCGCAGTTAAGAAGAATACAAACTCTGCCCTCTGAGTTGACTTCAATTCTATAAGCAGTATTTGGTCTTCTATGTACTGATGTAGATACAGCTGAAAACACCAGAAGGTCAACTTGGTCATAAGTTATGCAGTATATACAATATAGAAAATCATGCAGATATGAAACACAAATAGATGGTGTGTTTTTTCAGGCCAAATGTAATGAAATGTCTACTGTGAGTAATATGTAAATCTAATGAATCTTAATGTATGCAAGACTCTCAAGAATTATATAATTTGCCTTTAGCTAGATTGATTTGAATATGGATAGTGAGATTAGACCAGAAGTGTACAGTAACATATTCTTGTAAGTCTTTATTGGTTAATTATTAATATATTTAATCATTCTGCACGTAATCCAAGTCTTATAAATATATCTTCCTTAAATGCTTGAACGATTGGAAAACTTCAGTTTACAGAGTCTTAACTTCTGTGATCATAAGATCACTTCCTCTTTGACCAACAGATAGGGCTATTTATATTCATTTTTTAAAATTAGATGAAAAGGTCATCTGGACAGAAAAAAGCTGCCTCAGAAAACAGCTACTAGTTGGAGTCAATTTCAGCTCAATATGTGTATGTAATAACATTGAAAATTAATTAAAAAAATCCATTGTGTATAGTGTTTTTTGTAGCAAATATCATGTTACTTGTTTACCATGCAACTTCAGAAGAATCTTTACTTTAATCATATTTCAAAACCTTTTCTTTTTCTCACTGGAGTCTGGTATTTGCAGCTAAGTATATTGTGTGTTGAGTCTATATATAAATCAGATATTGCTTTCATACAAATTTTATGCCTTATTTTGGTTTCAAATTAAAGTGTAAATCTTACGAAACAATGCAAAATGGGCTTTTTCTAGAACATATAGGCTCCTTCACTATTTTAAAAACTGATTTCTCCTTCACTTCCCAGGAGATCTATTTATTTTTGTGTTTTATATTTTTAGGGGGGGGGTGTATTTTGCTCCTACGAAAGTGAGGAATGAATAGCATTGCCTGGAGCCATGCGCAGTGTAGGCAGCAGGTGCTGTGCAGCTTGCTTTTACAGGGCTACAACCATACTTTAATCCTGTTTCAGAAATCCTAGCTCTAATTTCTTTCTTTAAAAAAGATAATTATTGTATTAAAAAATATATTTTTTTTCTAATTGCCCATGTATGAAAACTTGCTGTACCTTGAAGGTGTGCATTAATTCATACCGTTATCAGGGACCTCAGTGATATTGGGGTCTCCTCAGTATAATTGTCTTGATGTTATAGGAATTATATGTATATTTTCCAAGTGGGAAAACACATAGATTATTTTTGAATACCTGCTTTCTATTAGAGCTGCCTTCCACGTGGCTTGTGCCTCTTGCAATTGCTTCTTTATCTGTTTCCATGGTGTTCTAATGAAATCTGTAAATAAAATTTTCTGTTTCTCTACTGAAATGAAATAAGATTTCCATGCACATACAGTGTACAGGTAGTTGTGGTACATGAACACGAGTAGGGCAACATTTGGCACTGATTTGGTCTTGTTTGATGCTTCTTATAAATGAATCTAGAAAACAGTACTGAATTGAATTTTTTAATGCTGCTGAATAACTGAGGTTTACATGAAGGTACTCAAGACTCAGAGTTGCTGAAGAGTAATACTTGGGACTCTTCACCTTATATTAAAAATCAAACTTGTGTACTGATTTAGTAAATAATGTATTCTGGTAGGAAAGACAGATATTAATTACTTGAAGTTGAAGAAACACAACATATTAAAAAAAATTAATGAAATAGAACTACTAGAAGCCGTGTTCTACAGATTTTTTCCGTAACTTCATCTCTGAACTCTCCTGTACTAAATATTTTAGGAACTCACCATTATTGTGCCTGCCTGTGGAGACATGCGGTACATACTGAAATTCTCCAAACTTCCTCCAGCCACACTGACAATAGCAGTGCTGTGTCATAAACAACTATTCTGCTTTTTTCTTAAATACAATCAGGTTTGAGTTTTATGATGGCGGTTTCTGATATTTGTTTTGCATTTGAGCAGTGTTATGCCCTTCTGATTGAAATAAAAAAGTTCCCACTGTATTCAGGATAGAATTTGACCATATAGCTTGCAAAATCCTCTGTATCAAAAGCAGATTGGCCTCCAGAGACTATGAATTTTAATGTTGTTTCAAATGTGGTTATGTGAACATGGCTCCGAGCTTTGCGATGTTTTGCGAGTTTGATTCTTGACTCTGGAACAAAATCATTGCCAAGTGCTCTTGAAGTAGAGTGTGTCAAACACAGATCAACATTTTTGACCTGTATTCTCTTGCCCTGTGGGGTAAGATCTTTAAATACAGTCAGCATAAAGGTTTAGCTCAGTGTTAGTCATGTAAATGGGGTATATCACTGTCATCAAAGCACTCTGTGTGGACACAGATGTTCTGGTGTTGACATATTCTTCTCTTTTGAAGTAAGGCCAAACATTTCCAGTAACGAGCTACTTAAAAAGGGGAAGCAGTATGCTGAATGATAAGGAAAAAACAAATTTCATGGTAAAGAATAAGATTATTTTTTTAAAAAAGAAAACCAGACAAATGATTAAAAAGATATCCTTTTCCACCGTAAATGGTAATGGATTTACTGAATGTTTTTTCATAAGGAATTGAGGCAAAAAAATAGAAAAGAATTAAGTTCTGTGTCTCTATTCCAATTTTTCTGGGTGTTTTTTTTTTTTTTGTGGACACGCTAGGTTGTTACTGAATAGTGTAGGGTTATGTCAGTTACATCAGTCAAATCTCACCAGTGAATCACAGCTCGTATGTAGAAATGCAGTGCTGTCACACCATGTTACATCAGTTATGTATCAAGATGAAAATCAAGGCTTTATTTCAAGCCAGTGGAATGGGCTGTGTATGGTCACTTAGCATTTTTGCTTACAATTATCTGCTAATCTGGAATTATTGCACTGAGATTTTAGGTAACTAGTGCTTTTTTTCTTGATAATGACTACTTCAAATATAGAGGATCAGTGTAACAGACACCTGTTCTGTTTGGGTCTTTCTGATTTGTAGAGGTGAAGAGTTGAAGTCAAGGTGGATTATAGTAAATTGCATTTTTGCTACACTGATGCAATTTCTAGTGTGATCTCTCTTTTATGCTTCATTTAAGTGTGATCTGTTTTGGTTGTGGTTTCTTAGTAATTTCAAACTAAAATCTCTCTTCTTAGAAGCTATTAGAATCTACCATGTGGGCATGTCTGTGGAAGACCATTTAAGTACATATACCACACCATTATATTTATTCTATGAAGTTTTACAACTTTCTCAAAGTGAAATAGAAGAGTGGCTTGTTAGAGAGGCAGCAGATTTTCCAAATGATGAAGTGAGCAAATATTCCCCTTGGGCAGAGAACAGCTATAACTCTTGATTATTCAGTGTGAGCATTGCCTCATTGGGGACATTAGTTTTTTAAATTGTGCTAATCTTTTAAAAGTAACAACTGGCCACTCATCACCTTAGGTATTTCAGGAAGATCATGTGCAGAAGTCTAATTAGTATTTATAGAACAGCAACTCCTCCCAGTAGAATAGTAGTGGTAGCTGGCAAATATCTGGTTGACACCTGTTAAGTCTTCAGACATCTATTGTATTTTATTCTGCATTTCAAATGAGCAGAGAGCAGTAGGTGAAGTCCCCATAATTAAGGGATAAAGGATAATAAATAATATGGTTCTTGAGTGGATGAACACAAGGTTAAAGTCTGTTCTGCACTTGTGATACTGTATTTCAGGAAACGTTTGGATGTAAGTAATAATGCTAGCTCAAATGCTATTGGAGGCTTCATCATACAAGGGAAGATTTATGTCTAGATTTACACGTGTTTTGTTTATAATGTCAGATTTTAAACTGCTTTTTGGCAAAGCTGTCACTTTCTTTCCAGTCTTTTATCTCACTTAGCATTGATAGCTTTTAACTGGATAGCTGCCTTTGCCAGCAAGCACTCCACTACCTCTGTTGCTATAACATCTACTGTTAAATTCTCACAACACATTGCTTCTAAAGTGTTTTCCTTTTGCAATAAACCTGGAAGCACAGAAAAAAATCTAGGTAATTAATTCAAATTTGAAAGTATATGCAACTTGGTAAATATTGTCATGATGAAGAATTTTGGTAGACATGGAGAACAGCAATGCAAGTTTTATGAACAATACTCCCATATGTTCCGTTCATCAGAAAGGGACAAGACTGAGAAAATCTGAATTTTGAGTAGCTAAAACGTGTTGTTTCTTGCCAAGTTTCTTTAACATTTGTCTACAATGCAGTGTTACAATCACTACCATGTCTATCAGGCTGCATTATACATTCAGAGACTTCCAACAGCATTTTTAGTATGTATTTATATATCTTTAGCCATAAGATAAGCTGTTTGTGGAATGAGCTGTCATTTGTGGTGAAACAGTTTGAGAATAAAGCACTAAATATATATATGGCTTGCTAATCTGAAAGACTAGTAGTGCTTACTGTAAAATGTATGGTGGGGCCAGGGTTATTGATAATATCAACTTGAATTTAGGTAAAGAAAATGAATATGCTTTTATCATTACCTAGTTCTTTCTTTGGCCTATTTTACAACCTTGGCTATTCTCTGGAAGTTTGTGCCTTTGCCAGTTTTATAACGCTCCTTTCTAACTTTTTTCTTTTTATTCTGAGGGATTTGGTAAGAATGCCTTTGGAGGTTCAGAAATATTTTCTGAAATACACAGATGTATATCAGTGCGGGGTTTTGCCAGGTGCAGACCTGTCTGGTAAGAGCTACTTTCTCTGTGCTGGTGCAGCTCTGCATAGGGTCACCATGCTGGCCTTTGGTTGTGGTTAAAAGTCTCTCTTTCAGAAAAGGAGAGTTTAGTCTTGGTCTGCCTCACCATAGATCCAAATCTGACTGGCTGTATGGGTGCAACTGGAGGAGTGGAGGAAGGTGGGAATAAATGTCTGAAAGAGTGGTTAGGGAATGAGGATAGCTCCTAGGAAAATACCTAGAGAGCTGTCTGTGGAACCATAAACTCAAATTCAATAACTTGTAGCTTTTCATTTGGAGAAAATAGGGAAGAGGACGTTACCTTATTGAGCTTTTAAAATCCCATATTAAACAATGAGCAGGAGTTTTGTCTTGGTCTTACTGAAGTTCTTTGAAGGAAAATAAGATGTTTTAGGTAGTTTTGGGGAGTGTACGTATATGAACGTAAAACAGCTGCCTCCAATGCTGATCCCAGCATAAATCAGTGTTGGTGTGCATATTGTAAAATAACAAAACAGAGTGGTTGGGTCTGCAAAACCATAAAAAACAAATGCTCCCTTCTCCAACCCAGCCGAAGTAGTTATTCCTGGGAATATAAAGCAGGTTATATATCTCTTATCAGCAGCAGCCTTTGTAAATAGATGAGAGGTTACCTTCTGCTTATAAAACTATGAACTGCATCCCTATGCTAATGTGTTTGTGTAAATGAAGCGGGAATAGTTTGTGGCAAGACGGCAAGTTGTGTTTTACTGACTGGATACTGTACTGGAAATTTAAGACTCATGATGTTATACTGGGGAAAGTTAATAACAAAGAAATTGGATTAATATAAAAGAAGCAAATGACTGTGAAGCCATCATTTTAAAAATCGGGCTGTTCTGTGTGTGTGTGTGTGTATGTGTTTCTTCATCATTATCTTACTGATTTCCTATATATCATTTTATTTAGATTACAGTGGAGTCCAAAAGCCCCAGTCAGGATCAAGACTTGTTGTGCTTAGTGCCATGGAAACATATAAATAGACAATGCCTTTTTCCAGAGTTGTGAAAATTTTATGATTGATTTTAGTAAGAGCAAAGTTAGGCCAATACTGAGCACTTCTGAAAATTCCATCCTTAAAGATTTATTCCAAGCAGTAACTGTTTAAAAAATGGCATACTGCTTACATAAGAGTCTAAATATTTGATGGTTATAGTATTTACAACTAAAACACCAGAGGCCATGTGCTTTAATACCTCAATCTGTTTCCCATATACTCTGTCAACATGAGTTCCCTGCATTGATTGAGGGCACTCTGTGATCCCTAAGGTTGTATTCATGAAAGGTTACCCTTGGTACTACTTTATTCATGAAAGGTTTGAAGCATGTAGGAAACAAATGAGTCTGTTTCTACTATGTACATTTTTGGTCTACAGTAAATAATTATGGGGGTGTTGGTGAGAAATTAGAAACCTTAAGGAGGTGATGCTGCCTGAAAATACTTTCCCCCCCACTTCAGTGCAAATCACAACAAACTTTGCAGTTGGAAGTCTAAAACAAGTGAAATGTAGCTTTTTTTTTTCCCCCTGCTGAAGTCCGTGGAATTGAGCTGAATGGCTGCAAAATATGACTGCAACTGTGTGTTGCACCCCATCCTGAAACAGGTCATTCTCCTTCCTCAAATGATGGGCATTTGGTGGAACTGATTGCATGAAGTGTTTAAAAAAAAAAAACTGAGACCCTAACCTTGACAGGTTTGGTGGAAAAAAATATATATAAAAATTGAAATGCTTTCCCCCAGATTGAGTTTATAAGTTAGACAAATACAGGCAGCAGGGAACTCAAAGCAGAGTCAAACTACCAAAGAGGACATTGCAGCTTTTCATTGCAATTTTGTACTTTGAGCTAATCGAGCGAAGCAGAATGAAAATCACCTCAGTTAAGAATGGCATTTATCAGTCATAAGTACTTAGTGGTAAGAGCCCTACACAGACAAAGCTGAGTGTCACCAAGAAATGTACTTGAAAATCAGTCTGTTAACACAAGGCTATACAAATAAGACCCAAAAACTGTAATCAGAAAATGTAACATCTCTTTAAGAATGTTTTAATGGTCTGAAGAGTGCTAGACAAGTTGAATTTAACAAGATGTAATAATCTATGGCAATATAATTGAGAATGCATCAGGACACAGTATAGTTATGTTAAATTTTTGCTTTCTTTTGCTTAGCCTTGCATCTTTAAAGATCTTTTGACATATTTAAACAACAGAAAACCAACCACAGTACTGGTTGAATTTATATATGGCAAATACTGTGCTTTTGTTATATATTAGAAATAATATTTTAGGAGAAGTTAGCTGTAATGGCCAGCCTAATATTTTTAAATGTTTGAGTCATTAACAACCTTTTTCATTCACTTGCTATGGAAAAAAAAAAAAAACAAAACAGTAGCAATGTTCAGTGCAGAGCAAAAGTGATGGGGAAATGTTTATTGGGAACTTCTGATAAAAGCAAAATGGTTGTCTGCACCCACCTGAAAGTTGCAGTGCCATGGTAAAAGCCAAAGCAGTGACTTTCATTTCTTTCAATATAATGGAAAATAAACATTTTTGTTCCACTGTGGGAAATGAGAACTGCGGACAAAATAAGCAAAAACGATGCCCATTGATAACGTAGGAACAATGTTAAAATATTAAATGCTATGTCCTGAATTTTCTTACATGGATTTTGTATTTTGTTGTTATATACAACTGTAAAACCTATTTTTTAATGCTACAATTGGAAATGTTAATTTATGAATTAATGTTTGTATGATATGCCATTGGTTTGAGAGAATTAAATTTTAATGATAAAGATCTTTTCTGCATTTCTAGATGCTGAGGCAGTGGTTAAAACTTGTTTTTTGAGCTGCTTCAAGTAGGATTATTGAATTCTAGCTTGAAAGTGAAATGTCTTCCTGCTTCACTGTATTAAGTATCTGAGATTGAAAACCTAGTGAGTTTCCCTAGTGTGATTAGAAAGTATCCAATATTTTTTGGCAGCAAATATTAATTCCAGTCTTTCTGTGTAGTACTGCTCAGACAGGATAACTGGCTGTCAGATACTTGGTCTAATGGGTAGGCGAGGCTCTGGGCTCTCAGTGGAAAGCTGCTGGCTTTGCTGATGGTCTCCTGCCCCTGGAAGTGAGAGTCATTCTGGGGAGGAGTTGTGCTGGCTGAGGGAACTGAAAGGTGCTGGCTCTTGGTTTGAATACGGTCCTTTTGGAAGATGAACCATTAAAATAAGCGTCAACAGAGTAGCCCCATTGTTAGTGCTCTGTGCATATCATCACTTTCTCTTAGTAAAACTCTGGAATGTGGAGTTTGTATTCCTTTGGTAGCTAGGCTAGGCAGTGTCTCTAGTACCACCCCTAAGTCTGGGGCTTATCTGTAGCAAGGTACAGATGAGTTGTGGGTGAGCTGTGGCTGAAGTGCATTTGTGCAACCACGGGGCGTTATATCTGTTGGATATAAATAAAGCTGAAATGCTGTCCTTTGTGCTTCCATGCTGGGCAGAGCATGCACATGCAGTTCTGTTTGGACTCATCATCTTTGGGATGAGTGTCACATATGGAGGATGGCAAAATTGATTTCCTGCTTGTTCTCCCTTTCTTGCTCTGTTCCTCCGATAAATGTGCAAGTGGTAATGATGGAGGTCCTCTGTTTCCTTTTTAAATAAAAAGAAAAACAACACAGATCGAAGTGAGCAATAAATGCTCATGAATCTTGGAATTAATGCAACAAGAACATGAAAAAAGGTGCTTGCATCTGTCCTGTGCTGCGGATGGGATACTGACATGTCAATGTGTTCTGTTTGCACTGACCATTAATATGTTTTTCTGGCTCCCAAATCCCAGTAACGCAAACCATTTAAATTGGCATTGCGTTGCTGGACTCACCAGGGAAGTGATTTCAGATGGTGAAGTTAGTAACTTTCCAAACTTCCCAAGTTAAATGGGAGTTGCTATTGAAATTGAGGAAGATTATTTTCTTCTTAAATAAGAAAATAAATAATTATTTTCCTCTTAAATAAGACTTCACCATTGCTCAGTCTGATACAAAAAAGATTGTTCTCATCCTACAAAGAATTTGGCAGAGCAGTTTGATGGGAGTGTGTGATACCCTTCAGCACATTTATAGGAAAGACCATTGCAGCTCCAGATAAAAAGAGATTCAACTTGAAAGGGTAGAGTCACTATAGAAAGAAATTGAGGAATATCCAAGCTAAAATAATTTACCATGCCTTTTAATATTTGATAAAATCCTCTCCTAATATTATTCTCAGTGTAGTTAAAAAGCATTGGTACCTCATGGCTTTGAGACCAGCAGTGATACAATAATTTAGCTTTGATAAGGAGAAGAAATTTTCCCCATCTGCTGCTCTACTGGATAGTTTAATGTTCCTATGTTTTTTTAAATGTCATTCAGTCATTGAAGCAGTCATACAGCATATGTGTGTTTGTGTGTAGGTTTTTATTAATACAGAAACATAATTCTCTGGGCCCTCATAACAGATTCTTGTTCTTCTGGAGGAGCTGGTGGAGGGGACTGCAGTGCAAATCCTGCTTGGGAAGTGTTTGGTTCACGTGGGTTTTGTGAACTTGAGGAGTGACTCAGTAAGGGGAGAAGTGCAGCTGTAGGTGCTGTCAGAAGGGCTTCACCTTCATTTTCTGTCAATAAAAGCTAAGTCAAGGTAAGCAGGAAAGGACATGTACTCAGATTTACTAGGTATTAACCCCTGCAGTCAGAAGTCTGATATTTCTTTAAAAGGAAGAATCAATTAGAGGAAATACTGTTTGTGCACCCAGTGAAATCAAGGAATTGATTTAGATGGGAGTCATGGGTATAAATAGGCAGATGATTACAAACAGCGTGTTCTTCTGTAAAAGTAAGACTAGCCTTGTGGTTTAGTGCTGTGCATATACGGTTGTGGTAACTGTTATGTTATGTCTGTAGGGCACATAGGGTTTAAAGAGAGTTAATATATACAGTCTTGGCATGTTGGTGTTCCATCATGTAGTACCAAGTATGGTCACCAAATGGTTACCTGGTGGAAAGTTGTCTAATTGGTGTTTTTGTGCCATTGCAAAGTAAGGGTCCATCCCTACCCCTCCTCAAAGCACAGGGGTAAGTGGGGAAAAGTACCAGGCATCAGAATAATGTACAAATAACTTTTGTTTTGGAAGTTTGTAACAGATGTAGCCCTGTGTTCCTGCCATTATCTCTATTAGTAAACATGGGGCTGGAGGCTTCTGCATCAGTCTGAAAGGGAGCGCTAAGCTGCAGATCTGCCAGTAAAGAACCTGGGTGCACGGGGGAGAGTGCTTATCAGTGTTTGAAGAAGTCCTAAAGCGCTGTGTAGGAATCAGTCGTGTTTTTCTGTAGCCTTGAATCTCATGGATTTATTCTAAAGTATTCCCTTACCTGCACTGATATGAGATACCTGTATGTTAAAGTTAGTATCTGTGATCTGTGTGACTGGTATTCCTTGACAGGACTCTCTCAGTACTGTGAAAATGAACAGAGCATTCTGGATTTGTCATCTCCTAATACTCTTTAACTCGTCTCCGTGTACTAGGGAAGTACAGAAACCAATAAGCCAGATGAATCAGAAATGTCTGTGGTGTGTGTCTGTTTGTGCGTGGGGGATGCTTCTTCAGTTTGTTTACTTTTCCTCTTATTTTGGCAAAGTATTCCAAGTTTAGGCTGGGCTTCAAAAACATATCTGAAGAGAGGAAATAAAAGTGCGGATAAAAATGGAGAGAAAATAGTAGCCCAGAGTGAAATGTGTGACTAACTCTGTGTCTGAGGCCTCTTGATACTAAAATTACAGAAGGAAATAAATTACATGTTGACTGTGTGCTTTTCTTCCAGTCTTAGAGCAATAGAAACCAGTACGTCTTCTATATAAAGTAACACTGAACTTAACTGCAACTATATGTAGGAAACTGTATTTTAGCTCCTTAAAAACTCTTAATCCTGCTGCACCATAGAGCGCAGCATTTACATTCCCAGTACTGCCACTGTGTGGCTTCCTCTGAAATTCTGCCTGTGAGAAAAACCATTTTCTACCAACCCTTCAGCACACTCAAAGCATTGCGTGTGTGAGAGAGAGAAGTGGTGACACTGAAATGACACGGTGGTTGTATTTCAACAGGGATACTCATCTGCTGTATGTTTTTTTGTTTTGTTTTGCCTTTCTTGGGAGGAGGAGGGGGGCTTGCTTATAAAATTTCTGCTGTCCAAGTATACATATTGCTTCAGCCCCTTAATGTTAACAGTTGAAGTCTTATGGCTTTTATTTTTTTAAAGTTGTTAGACTATTTTGGTTTCAAGCCCCAAAGTTGCTATAAATCTCCTTACAGGGTTCTATTTCTTGTACAGTGCAATGACAGAAAGATGCATCAACTGCCAAAATCTTGTGCTAACATAAAGGCTGTTTGTAGCTTTAACTCAACACATAATTAATAAAAGCTATTTCTCTTCAAGCCACCAAAAAATGTGGATCAAGGCTTAGAAAGCCTTCTGGTAAGTGAAGCTGGGATGCTTTACAGCAGATGCACAAGTGGTGTATATATTCACAGACAGCATTTAAAAGTATCACTAATACGTTCTGCCTGACAGCATGAGCCACATGCATGAGAAGTTAATGGTCACTAATGCCTCAATAAAAGCAGTTTGTTGAAATGCTTAAGATGAATCTTTAAGCACAGATATTTTAAATTCTACTTTGAAACTACACACCCTATGCACTTCTTATGTTGGTATCCAAACATTTTCTTTTTAATGTAAGAGTTGTTTTATAAGCAATTAAAAATGTCAAATCCCTCCAACACTGAGCACAGTAGTGCTAGGCACAGTAGTTACTGGAGTCAAGATTAACCAATATTAAAAGAGAAAGGCATTAAGTCAGTTGTATTAAATAAAATATTTTTACTGTGTTACCAATAGTAAATGAAGCTCAGACCTCAAGTGCTGCTGAACACCCATTTTTTTACCTTCATTTTCTGCAAAGCATTTTTCATAATGTAACACTGGAAGATGCTGAAATACACAGGCTTCACATTTTTGTGGCAGATGTGGCAAATGTAGGCCAGAGTCAGAAAATCTGGATGCTGGTAGTGACTGCTGTGTCTGTGACAGTTTGACTTCTGCTCTTCTCTTGTCTTTTTTTCTTTTCTTGAATGCAAGATATGAGCTTCAGAAAACAGTTCCTTGACAACAAGTCAAATATACAGACATGGGAACTCAGCTGTACTCAGAAGTTAAAGCCACATTTCATGTGCATAGTCGTAATAAGCAAATTGTGACATTTATAATTGCAAATGAATAAACTTGAGTAAAGATTCTGTAATAAAGAAAGGGGAAAAAATTACTCCTAGTTCAAACAATGCTACTGCACTTGGATTGTACAACAGGGCTGAGAGGATATCTCTGGAAGTACTATCCAGTCAAATAGCTAATAGCTGCCTTGGCCGTGCATATAGATAGAAACAATTGCCTTGGGAGGATAAAATGAAAGTCGACTGCAGTAGAATAAGGGCTTTAAAACAAGTAAATAACAAGATCTTGACAGGGTTTGAAGAGCTGTGTATTTTTGCTTGGGGTTTTGTGAGGCATGAGGAGAAGGCTGATTTCAGGAAATCAACCAGGCTCTAACCAAGGTGGTTGTAACATTTCATTGTCTTCCACTCTGAGTTCCATCCCAAGATAAAAATATAACGCTTAACTAGTGTTTATTATCGCATTTTACAGGAGGAGAGATAAAGGCAAAGGATAATAGATTTTTTTTTCAAGGTCATTGTAAGGATCGGCTTCAGAGCAAACTCAGAATTTTTTCATTGTTTGCTTCTCAGTTCAGTGATCTGAAAAGAGGGAAAATCTACTACCAAATTTACTACATTACACTGTTACTTTATTACCTCAAAACTACATCCAATATGTAGCCTGGTATGCAGGTCCATCTCAATTTGAGCTGTTTATTTTTATTTTTTTCAGATTTCTCTAGGAGCTTTAAAAAATAAACCGTGAAAGTTTCCGGGCCTTCACAGTGTAGAAAATCGTTTGCTTTGTTTCAGAAGCATATTGCTGCTCCTATCAGGATTAAACACATCTTTTTATTTATAAAGGAATGCTTATATTCATTTATTATAATTTGGTATCTAGAGTCTGCATCTCATTATACTTACACAGAAATTTTCTGTTGCTAGATTTCTGAAAAATCAGATTTCTACCACCTCAGAATGCTTGCATGACTTTTGGTGTTTTAAACTTGTCTAAAAATATATTCAGACACTCCAAAGCAACAGAAAAGACTTCCCATAAGCTCCAGAACAATTAAACTCAGAACGCCCTTCTAAATAAACCATGTGCTGGGTCAGTAGAGCCCACAAGAGACAGCCTCTTTAGACAGTCTTTGCAGGGCTTTCTGCTGTAGAACTTCTCTGCAGTTCAGAAGCTTGTCTCAATTCTAACTGCCTAGAAAACCTGCACATCACATTAAGATTTAGCTGTCAGAAGTTTCCCAACTAAGTCTGAACTACTGAAATGGAGGCACCTAATGGAAAGGTTGTCATACCCTTTGAAGTGGTGCCTCTATAATGTGACATATTAAATATTTAACATAGTTTGCGGCAGATAAAAAGCAATTTTGTTTAATTTTTCCTAAATATTAATGCTATCATGCACCTTAATCCTTTCATTATAATAAAAATTTGTTTAAGCTCATTCTTATTAAACATTTTCTAATTTATAAGGATATGGATGTTTTGCTTCTGATCCTAACAAGTAATAAGGCCGAAATGCCATTGTAAAGAAAAAGGGAAGAATGAAGAATCATAGGCTAGGAAGTAGATCTTTTTTTTTTTTTTTTTAAATCCAAGGACACCAAAGACAGTGCTGATCTCCCAGGTAATCCACCTTGAAGTAGTGGCACTTTTTGAGGAATGAGACCAAATAATCTGTAAAACATTCAGTGAAATGACTTGGAAAGTCACGTATGAAGATGTTGCCATTCGTTGCTGAGTGAGGAACATTCTCCCATCTGCATCTCTGAACTGTAGAAAAATTAAGGAAAAAAAAATCCTCCCCCCTAGATTAAAACTAGTTTTGTACCAACTTTTCTGAGAGTCCTAGAACAAAAAGTTTGTTGGTAATTATTTATACCGCTAATTTGTTGCTCCAAATAGTTGATAAGTTTGCTGGAGGTGGTAAACACAACGCAATAGTAAATGCTCATTTCCCATAACCCATCCATCTATATCTATAGACAGCAGCAAGGTAAGCTATACATTATAAAAACTAGCAATGCAAAAGACAACTTTAAGGCAATGCTGTTTTGAATTGGAGTATATTTAGGCAATACCAAGGACACAGATTTCTCCACTAATTGCAGCGAAACTGTGCCCATCGGATGTGGGTCTAGCCCAAGTTTTGTATTGAGTTTTGTGTTTCCAGCTTCCTTCAAATATTCTTTTCTTTCCTCCTTTCTCTCATCTAATTCTAATTTACACACAAAAAGATGTGTAAATTCACACACTTGCTTCAAGACCACATTTTTCTAATTATGCTGCTTGTTTTTCCTCATGGAACGACTGTTTATGATTCCCAGGGTATTCATGCCTTAGCTGTACGAAAAAAATATTGTTAATTTGCTGGTACACAAACAACTTTTTTTTGCACATTTGGTAGACTTTTTAAAACCAATTTATTTTAAACATTAAGCTGATTAAAACTGTCTTTGCATAATTCTGAGACCTGCTGAGTCCTGTGTTACTTGATATTCTGAGGCAATATAACTTGTGCAGAATGATTATATAGGTATTTCTGTTGAGAAAGCAAAGGATGAACTTGTAATATAAAGAATTGAACATAGTGGCTGTAGGGATTTTGAATACAATAGGTCAGTGTTTGTTTTTGTGTCAGTATAAATCTGGAGAAACCTTTCGGTTTAGCTGGAGTTATTTTAGATTTACATCACTGTAAGATAGGCTACTTACCTCTACTCTGTTATATTATGGGATATTGTGGTCTCAGTCCAGTGAAGCACTTGCTTAATCTTGAAAATGTGAGTAGTTTACTGAAGTCAAAGTGAAGCACGAATTTAAGTGACTTGCTGGATATAGTAGTCTCCTCTCAAATGCCAGCCATGCAGAGATTGTTATCAGCTGTGTATCACACTTGCTTCTAATCCAAATAACTGTCTCCCAAATACTCTCTGCCTAGATGAGATCAGCACCTGTGTGGAGCAGTAGACTGAGGCTGAAGTAAAGGCACAGAGTTGGGATTGGTAAAGTCAAACACTCCAAGAATGGGAATGCACTTTTATTTTAAAAGGTGCTTCTGAATGGTGCTCTGCTTCTGAAATATACTCATAGCGTGTAAAACAAACAAACAAACCCAACAACAACAACAAACAACAACAAAAACCCACCAAAAATGAACAGGAAAAACCCCACAAGGTCCTCTTCCCCCACCAAAATCAAATCAAAACAGAAACCTAGAATTCCTTAAATCATCTATTCACTTTCTTTCTTCACTGACCTAGAAGACTGGTTGCATATGTGCCAAGAAAAACTGTTTGTACACTTGGAATTTCTCTTCAACTGTATCAACTGTTTAATCTTCTTTCCTTGCATCCTCAGAAAATACAGGGAAATTCTATGCTTTATTTTATAGGCCCAACAGCACTAATTAGTCTAAAAAGTTGCCCTGTATCTTGCTCTAAGAGCATGAGCTGGGCTTTTTTTTTTTTTTTTTTTTTTTTTTTTCAGTTGTCAAAGTGGTAGTTCTCTTCTGGAAAACTGAGGGAAAACTGAGGTTGTATGTACCGAAGTTCAAGTTTGTGGAAGACAATTTCTCGGTGGGGTTTGTGGTTTTGATTTCTTCTGCTGGAACAGATTAGAAGAGTAAGGAATCTCACTGTCCTCTGTAATGAAATGGAGAACCTTTGTCAGTGACAGTGATGAAAGCCAGTAAAAACTGTTATGGAACAGATCGGTAATTAAAAAGGAGATTTGTAATAGTAAGAGAAGCTTTAAGATGGCTTTAAGACATTTTGTTCTAAGAAGATATGGTAACAAATCATCAATCCTAAGAGAACCTTGAACTCAGGTACCTGTCAGAACCTGATGGATTCCCATCAGAATTGCTGAGTCATGTCTGTACCTTTGAAATGGTATATTATCCAAACAATTACATGAGAATTCCGTAAATCCCATGTTTGTTTTTTTTTAATTGAAGAAAAATTGTCAGCAATAAGTTATATTAGCCTGAGTATTCTTGCAAGGAAATTGGTAGAAACCTTACTGAGTAGAGACTTGATGGAACTCTGTTGAGTGGGATGCAAGGAGGAATCCTACAAGGACAAGCAGCTAGAATTCCATGACTTAAGTCTTTCCTGTCAAAATATTTAACTTCAAATAGAAGTGAACATGGAAGGTTCTGATCCTAGTCTGGATAGCTACTCCTAAGAACTTAAGGAAGATTATTTATTTATTTTAGATTATGCACCACACGTTGCCAAAGTGTTCTGCTAGCTCAGTGACGAAGCAGTGACAGTGCTTTCTGTCTGCAGGAGAGGAGGAGTGTAGGACGTTAGACATAGTTAATTATCTTCTTATACAAATTAAAAGGGGTTGACTTTGAGTAAAAACTGCAAACGCTCAGGTGGACTATGTCTACAGAAATTTTCTGCCAATCCTGATTAACACCTCACTGAAATCAAGAGTTTAGAATTAATTCCTAAATTATCTATTTTCTTAAGTAGGGACTGAAATGTAAATATTTTCTTTTTTTTTTCAGTGCTCATAATATTCTAGAATACTTTTAAACAGCAAAAGGAAAGACCATGTTCTATGATGCTGCGGTAGCAACAGACAAGTGTACAGAAATGCGACCTATTAAAAGAAAAATGAAAATGAGGGTTTGAGTCTAAATGTGAAATGAAAATCTGTTGTTGTGGAACAAAAATTACAGTGTATTCTTTTCTCAACATTCATGGATGAATTTCAGGGGTAAAGGTTGAATATGATAAATCTCAGTAGCTTCCAAACTGTCTGGAAGTACCTGGCAAGTTAAAGACAAATGGTAGAAAAGGGAAAGAAAGTAGTGGATATCAAGGCAGTTTTCATGTGAACTACCTGGGATTAAATTAGGTAATTTTAGACCTAAAATACATTGAAAATGAGTCTTGCTTTTCAAGTAATAAGATCCCTAAGATTCAGAAGGGTTTATGAATGTATGACTGTACTCTGCCAGTAATGGTAGAACGTCTTATATTCATGCCCTTCTTTGCAAATATGAAGGTAACAGAAATTTCTCTCGAACCTGGAAAGATCTTTGGAGATGCTCAAAAATAGGGAGTTACAAAACCCACAGTGCTGTATGTGAAAATATTGAAGTTCTATTTTAAGTATTGCTAAGCATAACAGAAACTTTACAGTGGTAATTGCATTGTCAATCATGTAGTGTCCCATTGCTAAGGAAATAGTAGGTTAAAATCTAGCCATTTTGAGTTTTTAATGGATACTAAATTGAGTTTTACAGTGAGGAAATAATACAAATGATTCACTCCAAGAATTAAACTGTATGTATTGCATAAGCAAGTTAAATCATGAATTGCTCTGAATTTCTGATTTTTTCATTTTTGTAGTCTTTTCTTAAATACTCTGAGCTGCAGTAATGCCCATTGCATACAACTTGAAATCTGCAGAAGGATTATAGTTGATATAAGCTGATATAAGGTGGTTAGAACTCAATCTTTCTAATAACTACCCCATATTTATCTCAAGTTCAACTATTCTTTTCTGCTAGGAAGATTAATAATATCTAGTAAAGGTTATTACTGCAAAAGGTTCTTTGTGTATTCATTGTTAGCTTATTGGTAAATATCTGTTGACACAAGACTTCAAATAAGAAAAAAGCAGAAAGGGCAAATGAACAGATATTTTAGTAAATTCTTTTGTGTCATAGGTGTACATCAGTAATGAAGATGCAGAAGATAAATCTGGAATTCTTAGTGTGTGAAATTCCAGTTGATTTTAAGGAATATAGTCTGTAAGCATAAAATAAGCATTCTAAATAGGCTTTGTAAGAGCAATACTCATTGAGGTGGACTGTTTCCTTTCTAGTAGAAAGGTGGTTCAGTAAAAGGTGATCTGCTGTTGTAGAGTCATTCCTTCTGATACTTACAATGATACCATGGCAACATCAGAATTAGAAAATGGGGCAAGCAGTCTGGTAGAATGTAACAAAGAGTACAAAAGCGTAAAAGGGAATCTACAGAAGAAATTATTAATGAGCAAATACTATAGGGTTCTGGGAAAGAATTGGGAACATTGTAGTTCCCTTTTGGGAACAGCTTCAGTATGATATTTTGTCAGCAGGAAATGCAGAAACTGTAGAAAAGAACATCCAGGTTGGTAATAGAAGTGGAAACATTAAACTGCTGCTGTAAAGAGAGAAGTGACACTTCTAGGATGGGGAGAGTTAGAGATCAGCTAGCCTTTGGAATCCACGAAAGCTGCTATTTGTTCTAAGTATAGGTGCTACTAGTGTGCCCCTATATGTTCAAACAACAGTGTCCTAATTAGGTCCCTTCAGTTATTTTAGTGAGTACCTAAAAGAAGAGTTGTTTAGGATAATCTGCTGTTCAGATTTACTCTGCAATCCTAGTGGAGGATAGAGGCAGTAATTTGCTGGCATTGTTTGTACTGCAGAAACAAGTAGGTAACTCAGTTTTGACAGACTACTGTTATGAAGAATAAAAACACAGAGGCATAATGAATATATTATTCTAAATCCAAATATTTGATGGTCACGGTGTCTCAGTATTCATGCCTGAGAATTCAGCAAGCACAGATAAACATATGATGAGCAAGATTAAGACAAAATCATATGCCTGGTTACCTAAAAGACATGAAATAGATGTAGACCATAGCAGGCTGTTGTATTTTCATTTGGCTGCTTTTGCTTCTCACAGGAAATATTTATGCTTTGTTTCAAAGGATTTGTGTGGATATCAGAAATTTACTGCAGAAGTTATTGAGTATGTTCCCTGGCTATTGTGTGTGGGGTAGATATCTTTGTACCACTTGTGTAGCTGGAGGTTCCCTACTTCAGCTGATCACAGGTTACAGATTTAGATGTTCTCAAATTAACTTTATGAACTGTTGGTTATTCTCAATTCAACCTTGTGACCTGCACGTCAGAATTGTTGAAGCTGAACATGAATGAGCATGTGAGGATTATGGTGTTGGCTATCCTGCCATTTATTTTCAAAAACAGGCTGGAAGAAATTGCTTATGAAATTGATTGATCACTTTGGTGTGAGGAAGTGATAAGGTTGTGAGAGGTGGACAGCATAAAAATACATCAAACTTTAATGCTCACCTTTACATTATGGTAATTGTGTCGCTAGTATGACAGCACCCCCTGTGAAGGCCTGGATTTGGCTCCTACAGTCAATAATAATTTCATTATCTATCATTGCATCCTTTTCCTTAGTCTTTGCTGACAAGGTCTTCTAGGCCTCTAGGGTCTGTTTAGTGGTAAGGTTCAAGGAGAGTTAGCAGCAATGGATGAGGGTTTAGCCAGAGACTGCTTGAGGGAACTTGACTCGTTCAAGTCCATGGGAGCAGATGGGTAGCATTCATAGTTCTGAGAGCTGGCAGATGTCCTTGAGAGGTCATTGCCTATCACCTTTGAAATGTCATGAAAACTGAGGGAGGTTCTTAGTGACTGGAGAAAGACAAATGTTTTGCCCATGTTCAAAAATTGCCAAGAGGTCTACACAAGGAACCATATGCCAGGTCACATCATTTTGGTCCCTGGGAAAATCATGGAGCAGGTTCTTTTGCAAGACAATATTGGGCATGTGAAGTGGATGGTGTGTGGATTTACCAAAGGTAAATGAGACATTACTGATTTCATTCTTTGATAAAATAATAGGAGTTGGGGATGATAGAGGGAAGTGGTTATTTACCTCAACTTTAACAAAGCTTTCAGTACTGTCTTTTGACAATATTCTTGTAAGCTGCTTTGGTCTGAGTGAATGGGTGATATCCTCAGACATCAACTCAGGTATCTGAAAATCAAACAATGACTTAAACACATTGAAGGGAATTAAGTTAATTTCCAGAGAATGATTAAAAAATGTGTAGAATGTTTTCAAGTTATGAAGCCAGTTACTCTTTGCAAGGTTGCAAAGCATAAACAGTGTTTCGATTTTATTTATTAAAGGCCGTGCAATTTCATTTTTCAGTGTTCAAGCCACCAGCAGATAATGAAGAGCATGCATTAAAACTACACTAATTGTGTTTGTTTAATAGTAGCAGTGTAATATTAAACCTCTAACTTATAATCCCTCTTTATTAATAATTACTATTTTTTTTGTTTATTTATGGTTAAACCCACTGTATACTAGGAGGTCATCAAACACTAGAAATGACACTCTTTGTTAATTAGGAAATTCAGAGCTGTGGTTGAAGCTCTACTGTGTTCCTTTATTACTGACAACAGAACATTTTTGAGCATAGTAACATTGTACTATAAGGATAAATGTTTTAAAATAATATGCAGTATATTATAGATTGACTTAAACTTTTGATTCTTAACCCATGCTTGGTCTTCTCAAGGGTTCTTCTCCAGTTTCTTTGGGGAACTGTGTGGTCAAACATAGCCCATAAATTCATAAAATTGTTTGTTTATATCTGTGAATGAATAATATAGAATAGGGGGAAGAAGGAAAAAAGGTAGTAACACTGTTATTATTGACTGTACTGATAGAAGATGGGAGGTCTGGAGGCAGATGAGAAGGGAACTTTCTACTATGCTCTTCTTTAAGTAAGTGGGCAGCAGCCAACTGGGAAAATGCCAGACATTTCTGCTCTGTTCTCACTTCTTCCTTCCCCGTATAGTAGCTCATGGTATATGCGAGAACATGCTTTCTGCACAGGCTTTCAGCCACATCAGCCCGCAACAGCTAGTTAGTTCTGGAAAAGTATGTTACATGATGATGAAGACAAAGGCAATCATGGACCAAAACAACATTCCTTATTCTTTTCTGGAATTTGTGGGTGCAGTTAGTATCTCTTGCCTCTAAGGCTGATGTGCTACCACCCTTAGCATAACACTCAATAGACAGATCATTAGTAAGGGCTTAGAAGCAATGTAGTCTTAGGAATTTGTAAACTTCTGTTTAATTTCTCTTTTCTCAAACTTCAGAGCACTGTTAATGAGAAAATTGGAATGACCTTTCTGTGTTAGTGCTACATTTTTCCTTGCAAGTAGTAGCACTTGAATAACAGGGTAAATTAGTAAGCAGAATTTCAGCAGGTTTATAATGATGCTTCCTAGGGAGCTGCACTAAAAACAGTTTCGTATACAGACATGTATATCTGGTTAGAAAGTAACTGTTTTGGTAACCAATTTCACATACTAAATGAATAAAAAATCCTGACTTGCTCTATTTGGGAGGGGAAAAGATGAGCATTGTACTCCCCTGCCTTACAAGGGGGATATAACCCTGAGAAGAGCAGGCAGTGATTTAAAGGATTTAAATCCAGATGAGATTACAGTGGAACCATACTGAAATATGCTTGTGCATGCTGAGTCATTGACTGAGGAGCTGATTAACACCAACTTCTGACTGGGTCATGAGTCTCCACTTGCAGAGTCTCCCCAGCTTTCAGTCACTCTCACCAAGTCCTGCTCTACCTGCTCTTCTTGTGGCTCACAGCTGCTCCATGCAGCCAGAGGACTGGGTACCTGGCAGGTGAAAATGCCCATGCTCAGATGGCAGGGACTGGGAATACTGTGGGAGAATGTGTCCTTGCTAAATAGAACTGGTGGTTTTTAAACATATCCAACATTGTTCTTTTGTCAACTTTTTTTTTTTTTAAACTATATTCATGTTTCTATAAATTTTGATATGTTTTCTGCCTGTGAGTTTGTTTGGATGTGTTTTGAGATGATTCAGCATGAAAGATTCCACATAAATACATAACTTCAAATGAAAAGCTGTAAGACATTGCAATATTATGAATTATCTTGAAATAAACCAAAAGGAGAGGTGCGATACAGCTAAAGCATATGGGATGAAAGAAAATGCAATCCTTACCTCTGTGTTGTATGTGAGCAGTTACAATTTGATTTCTTTTCTTTATTCCTATTTTTAAATTGCATTAGCAATTCCAGATAGACACTTAGTCTCTGAAAGAAAGGCCCTTGACATTAAGTGTACTGAAAGGTCATTGAGCAGTCATAACTTTGTTTTAATTTAAATGCATTTATCTGAGAAAACTCGGCACTGATGTAACATCTGCTTTTCAAAGGGATTCTGCCTTCTGGCTGAGCTGACTGAGGTTTGCAGAGGTCAATTGAAATGCCTAAGGTCACTGAGAGTGTCAGAATGAGGGCTGGGTATCTGGAAAACACACTGAAGTACAAACCTACTTGTTTCCTGGAAATTATAGGATTCTCCTTTAATCTTCAAGGTAAACAACAGTATCATTCTGAAATAAAAGATAGGAATGTTAAAGATGCTGGCTTCTGCTGTGCTGATTACTATTGATACTGAGTTATTTGTAGAGGTTTCTAAATTCCTATCTACAAAAATAAGCTAGTTAATGTGTTGCAAAAGCAACGAATAATGTTGATGCAAAAGGCTGAGATAGCTCGCTGCATTGTTGCTACACACCATGTTTTCTAATTTGTTTCCTAATACTTTCTCAGGGATTGACTTCAGTTAAATTACGCTGTCTAAACTAGCTGATGAGCACACTCATAAAATCATAGCTATTTTAGGAATGAAAGATCGTCTACCCCGTCATTCAGCAGGGAAGGAGTATGCAGTGACAACTATGATTAGCAAAAGGAAAAAATGTTGTGCTGACGACAAAGTGCCATTTTAGACTTGGAAACCTGTACAAAATGTTTGCAGTATTGTAGCGGTATCTTTCATTTTCATGGCTGTTAACCCTCCTCAATTTTGCAAAGTTTTTCATTCAGTTCAGTAAATACTACTATAACAAAGTTGAAGAAATTCAGGTTAGTATTTTGCAAAAGCAAGTTCTGGGAAGTGTGTAGTCAGTAATGTGCATCTGCAGTAAAATCACTGTAGACTGCTGTGAATTAGAAGTAACTAATGCATAATTAATTTAATTCTGCATTCTGCATATACCTAAATCTGCTATTGACTTTCATAGACTTGGAAGTTTGAGATGTACAAGGAACACAAATCATAAAACTTGGTGTTGGAAGATGATTGAAGGTAAGGGTAGGTTATAAGGAGCAATCTTAAGTGATTTTAAAGATTGCTGAGTGTAAAAGCATGGAACTGTCTTTCAAGTAGTACAGTGCTTTTACCTTCACTGTTGACAAAAGAAACAAACGACAACTGTGCTCTGATGCAAAAGCTAGAAAATATATGTATATTCTAATACTATCTTTGTAAGGTCATATGTGAGGAGAAAACGTAGAGGAATAGATGGGAAGTACGAGTGTGCTTTTCTTATTATAGCACACTAGAGCGATCAAGAGAAATGTGACCTTTTCCAAAGGTGATGCAATCACTGCTGTTTTTAGCTTATTTTGTCAATTTTCTGATGTTTCATTTGCCATTCAATCCCCAGAAGACTCCCCCCCCCCCCCCATCATGGGAAATAAAGTAATTATTAGAATCTTTTCTTTCTGGAAATTTTGTTGGCATACAACTCTGGGTTCTGAGGTACTTGGAAAAAAGCATTATTTCTCACAAGCTTTCTAATGTTATTTTTGATACATTTTACAATCTTATTAAAGACTAAAGTTACTGCATCTGCATTGTCCAATAAAAGGTTTGTGTCAAATATTTTTCTTCTGCTTTTAAAATGAATGTGTAAGTTTGAAAAACAGTTTTGCTGAAGTAAAATGCAAACTGATCAATCATACAAACAAGACAAAACTCCCACAGAGCACAAGGGGGGGAAAAGAACAAAGATTATTTTTGTCTGTCTAGTTAGAAGTTTGCATATGCTTGACTATATCTGACAGGTTGTTTGTGTCTTTGAGAAGATGAAAAATATATATATATTATAAGGAGAAAAAGAAAAAAGGGCACAATAGCGGCGTTGATTTTTGTACGTTTGGGGTGCTGATACCATTCACATGTGGCAGAGCAGACTGAATAAGTTGTGTTATGTCATCCCTGCAAATGAAGATAAATGTCTTGTACTTTATCACTGTGGGTTATTATTCCTGACTGCAGGATTTAAAAAATGGATTTTTAACTTTACACTCTTTTTATTTATATATGTATTTAAAATATAAAGGAAATATTTCATGATTCAGTATCTGATTTACCAGAATTATATTTCCTGATTTCTTTTGGCCCTGCTAGAATCACGTTGCCTTGACATGGCTTAAGTAGTAGTGAACTTCCTTCATTCTATTTGGTTTGATGTTGTCTTGCAAACCTTTTATATGACATGTTATGTATTTGTTGGAGTGTGCACCCTTTAAAGTACTGGCACATTCTAATTTTAAATATGCACCAGTAAGCATTGAATTAGGCTTGCTTGGAAAAGCAAAAATATAGAAATTCTTCTGAATAATTTTGAAAACCCACCCTGAATAAGGATTCAGGGTGAGTAAGGACTCAAATGTTGAAGCAACTCTATTGAAAAGCAGTAACCCCTACCACCTATCTAGGTAATGCTCTGCTTCTCTAAGCTTCTACCTCTGTTTGGATCTGTGAAGCTCTGCATTTCACACTGTGTTCTAATCTTCAATGTATATGAAGTTTTAAGAATAAAAGAATCTTTCCTATGAAAAATAGGAATTAGGTGTGTAAATTGTATGTAATTCTAAGTGGAATCCATACCATGGCAATATCTAGAGAGCTCAAAACCAAGAAGACTGATTGGTTGGTCTCTGGAAAAGAGAGCAGATTGGTTCAGTTTACATCTGCAGAAAACTAAAAGCAAAGCAAACAAAAAACTCTGAAAGAAGGAAGAGATGTCAGGTACTACTGATATGTGTAGAAAGATGAACTGGAAAGAGATGAGTGAAATGAGAAGCATTTTGAATGTGTTTTGTTGTGTTGGGGAGTTATGAGAAGGCTTGTATGAGCATTTGAAATGTTGGGTGCTAACCCCAAACATTTTGATGAATGCCTGATCAAATGAGTTTTGTGTTCAAAAAGTTTCTCAGACTACTTAATATTTGATATAAGAAATAAATCCTTGTCTAAATTCATGTGTGACCCACTTTGTACACTTTTGGGGAGCATCCATGGTGAGGCCAAGGAATTTCACGTGCTTCTTCTCATTAGTGTATGCACTGACTTTCTGCAGCTTGGGAGAATGTATATATTTCCTCTCTAGTATAAGACTCTAGGAATATAGCCTTTAAACCTTTCTGCTTCCCTGAGATTTATGTAGATCCCTAACATCCAACAAGGTCAATAAGTGTCCCTGTGCCCCCGCTACAACTGCAGAAGTTCTGTTTCTCCCTTCCCCAGGGGAGACTTGCAGCATCATATGCTTCCTAGCTAGCATGTATCTCCAGGGTGTTCTTCAAAGAGAATTTGCCAGTGCAGATGAAAAAACAAATGCTGCTTGTATTCATTCTCCTCTGGCTGTTTGGCTGCATACCTGCCCTATGCTCGTGGCCAACTTCTACCCAGCTGCAAATCTTCAGCCCTGCAGAGAACCTTCTGCACAGCCCAGCTGCCTGAACCATGGGACAGCTACCTTCTGTTTCTGTGCAGAGGTGGAGAGATCTGGGTGCAGATGCTCCTTGTTTTGGGGAGATCAGTATGATTTAGAGCTGGTATTTCTGTGGCAAACCAATTTCTCTATATACAGTAACCTTTGCTTTTGTAGAGCTAGCTAAAGCGCAGTCAATTGAATGTGAAAGAAGCTAATTAAGAGACAGTAGACCGAAGTAGTCATAACAGTAATTTCTTTGGCTTCAGTGAGCTTACTGCATGGATGAGTTTTATTGGAGTTCATATTATTCATACAGAAAGTATGCCTAAAGTTAGAAGTTATGAAGTCAAAACTGTATTTCACCTCTGAATACTGTTTAGAATTTTTACAGAAGGCTTAAAAGAGTTAAACATAAAATCTCTACTGGATTTCTTGCATTTTGAATACTGATCTTTCTTGAACTTTGAAAAAATATCGTACTTAGTCAAGTCAGCCAGTCACTCAGTTTTTGAGAAGAGGGAGTCCTGAGAGCACCAGGTGACATGCAGAGGAAGCTCTTGAACTGGTGTTTTTCTCCTGAATGTAAGTGGTCTGTGTTTGTAACATGTTTTCCTAGTCAGAAAAGGATAGAAGAACCTGCTTTGTGTAGGTGTTTGTTTCTGCATCTTCCACGTAGGTGATGCTGGAGGGTTCATACCTTATTCACACTGAGAAGGCAGAGTCTTTTCCAGGTTGGTTGGCTTGTCTCTCATTTTGAATTCCATCTAACTGAATTCATTCATGAGATTCTAGACATTATTTTGTGGGTGCCTCACAGACAGCGCTAAACTCTGCCAAATCTGGCATTAATAGTCACTCGAGCTGTTTCACTGCTGTGAGCCTGAATGGCATGCTGGCTGCTAAGACTTCTGGTCCAATTGAGAGGAGTCCATCAATGACACTGAACCTGATGTAGCCTTGACCAGAAAAAAACCCCCCAAATCTCCCATAGTGACAAGTACTGGGATGAATAAGATAGCTTTGGTATTGTTAGGTTTGGCTAAAATCAGATCTGGGAAGTTTAATTTTGGAAACACAAATGTTGTTGAAATCTTTGGAAATTTAGCATGTACCTCACAGCAATCTGGGCCTGGCTAATTTACTTATGGTCACAAATGGAGCAGAAACAGGAACTGAGGACTCTCAAATCCCAGTACAGTGCCTTCACCACTAATCCTTGACTAATTTGATATCATATGATCGAGATTTTGCTTCAGCCAGCTGTTTTCATCAAGTTGCTAGTGTCACCTTACACTGGGACAGCTGGTCAGAGTAGAATGAGTAATTGTCATCTGCGTGCTTCTCCCATTTGTACCCATGGCATCATGTGATATCCGCTACAAGCTCAGCAGAAATATAAATTATCAAGTGGGAAAGAACAGTGTCTGTGAACTTCAAAAAAAAAAAAAAAAAAAGAGAAACTTTCTGATCAGAGTTCTTGGAGTCTGAAAGTCAATCAAAACTGCTGGAATTAAGTACTGTTTGTTTAGATAACAGCAAATGCTGGAGCAGGGGAATTTAATCTCGCACAAAACATCTGTATTCCTGTGCTACATGTGCTATGGAGAGACTAAGGTAAACGAATTAAGATGACCTGTGTGATTTGTACCATTCCTCTTTTTTCTTCTTGCTTGGCTGGGGAAGGGTCAGGATGATTTTGCAAGGAAATCACTTTCAAGTGATTTAAGTAATTATATAAAAAAACAAACAAAACAAACAAACAAAAAAACACCAAGAAGTGTCCAAAAATGACTTTGAAATACTTAAAATTCACCCCTGATATTTGAGAAGAAAATGCTAAGCAATAAAGGGGCTGAATCTCCACCCCACATATTGCACAGGAAATTTGCACACACAATCTTTTATTTGTTTAATGGATTTTCTGTGAACATCTCCCATTAATGTTTGTAAAACTTCAGCTTGAGAAATTTAGCTATGGAAGGAAAAGCATTTGTATTCATTAGATGAGAGCAGACTTTTTGCTCATGATTTGGGTGGAATTTAAAATGATTAATGCAGCTTAAAGTAGTTAGGTGATAGGAATTTTCTAAAACATTTTATCTGAATCTAATAAGCCCTCTTGGGGATACAAGAGCTTATGATGCATATAAGGAAACTTAGTCAGTTTATTAAAAACACATTTCCACTTTAATGGTGTTCTTCCATTGTATCTTAATATTGCCTGGTATTTTACCATCTCCTGCAGTCAGCTTGTAGAGGCTCCGACCATATAAACTCTGTAATCTGAGAGGTCCATCTCTTCATTGCAGAGACTGGAGTTGCAATTGAATTGCAGCTGAAGTAGATGAGGTTCAGAAATGCTTCAAAGAAACTTCTTTTTTGAAGAGTCCTAAATTTCCTCATTGAGGAACCCTTTCTTACTGAATATTCTAGAAAAAAATTCAAGAAAGCAAAAGCTTTCCAGATTAACTAAAACCCCCAAGTTTATAATGAAGCATTTTATGTGATTTTCTGATAAATAAAGAATACTGAAAGTAGCTTTTAGTCAAATTTTGTACAGAAGGGAAATATGAACATCTTAGAATCGCCTGAAATTAAATCAAGGATTTTTTTTTTAAGTCTGTAGAGTAGAAATATCGATGTAGATGAGTATAATAAATCTTTTGCTGTGTTTACAGTGGAGAGTAAAGCAATACAGTTGCTTCTTAAGATCATTGGTGAATCAGCCTTTGCAAAGTCACTGTTGCTGTGTTCAAAGCCAAACTCACTCTTAGATGGAAAAATAGTACAATGGTGTTTCAAATATCCTAACGTAGATTACCAGCTGATGGATGGGAAATAGGCTGCAGGTACTGGGACATTCAGTCCCACTGTGAATGAGTCACTTTGGCACTGTTCTGTGAAGCAATGATACCAACTTGGATGCTCTGGAAGGTCTGATTCAGCATTGCTACTGGCCTCTCTTTTCACCATTTTATTCCTACCATATCACTTTGCAGCCTCATTTGCAAGAGAGGAATGACAACAAGGCAGTAAGGTGACAAGCATTCATTAATCCAAAAATTTGCTGAATAGACTTCAATGCCATGTTTACTGTGCATTTCTGACCTGCAGATTGTATTTGATTGAACTCCTTTGAGGAATGCATTTTATTGAGTTAGGCTGAAATTTTAAAATTAGCAGACAGAAAGTATGGATGTAATGAATAATAATTATTTTGCAGAATGCTATATGATGAATGCGATTCAGCATAGTAGGTCTGTATCTGTAGGAGAAACTTTTTCTCAGGGTAATGTTACAGTCAAGTTGCCACACTTCCTGCTTATCTGTAAGATCTAGGTTATGAGGATGCTGAGGAAGTCTTCCTGTAGTAGGCAATTTTTCAGGGACTTAGCCAATTTGTATCCATGATCATTGCAGCTATGTTGGCAGAAATCTGTAGCCTTGAAGCATCTCGAAACTGTATTTGCCTATGTTGTTTTTTTACCCTGTTCTTCTACCTTCTCACAAGGACTCGTTTTAATGTGGCTATAAATTTCCAGAAGGAACATTCTGAGCTGAATGCCACAGAAAATAAACCACTGTGATATAATGCAGTGGTGCTTTGTTTCTTAAAGGATGTGCTTTGGATCAAAAGCTAGTATAATTTGTTCTTTGTTAATATCTGCTCTGTGGTCAAGACAGGACACATAACACACAAAAAAAGAGGGATTTTGAGCTTTTAAATTAAACTGCTGGTTACATGAAGAGAGAATAGGAAAGGATTTGCAAGGTGGCATGATGCTATTGGTGAGCCGTCTCTATTTCAGACCTCAGGGCTGCTAAGAAGCAGCAATGTGCCTGATCTTGTTCTTTGCAATGGTATTCAGCAGTGCTCACCCGGCTGTATTGGCTCCCCAGGTTGTTGCAGCTACAGTGTACAGCTGGCAGTATGGTGTGAATGGGGAGACAGCTGTGGAGGCAGATGTTGGGATGTGACAGTGAAACTTGAAATTATTCTGGACCTGTTATAACAAGGATGGATGTTTTCAGACAGGATGCACAGGAAAATAAAACTTTTCGGGGAGAGAAAGTGGTGTAGAGAAGACAGACTGAATATTTGTTCAGGGAAGCAGTCCTCTGCTTGCTGTCCTCAGTCAAAATACAGAAATAGCAGTTTGCAAATAATCTCTCTTTAGTTTTTTTAGTTCCTATTTTAAATTTTTTATTTATTG
Organism: Gallus gallus; assembly: GCF_016699485.2. Classification (NCBI taxonomy): domain Eukaryota; kingdom Metazoa; phylum Chordata; class Aves; order Galliformes; family Phasianidae; genus Gallus; species Gallus gallus. The sequence continues at coordinate 22,983,176 of NC_052539.1, read as the reverse complement.
CTGGAGGAGGTGGGATTCTGTGTTTTGCTTTTGGTGTAAGTGTTTAATAACTCCATGTGAGGCTGAAGTCTTCTGTGGTTCAAAATCAAGGGGTGCATGTCTTTATTACTAGAGATTTACTAAAAGGTCTTCTGTTCTTCTGGTGGAGGGATTTCTGCCCACTTTTCTGCTGTCAAACTGTGTACTTCTAAATGTCTCCTTGAAACAGTATTTCTTCGTAAGTGCTTTTAGAAAGGGTGTTAAAATAAGCTTAGAATGAAGGCATAGCCAAGCCTCAGTCATCTGGTGGCGGAGATTCTCTCTTCCTACATATGCACACCTCTGCAGTCACCATAAAACATTTGTAGAACCTGCAAGGATCTACTGCTACTCACAAAGATGCCATGCTGTTGTGGGTCTGTTGTGAGTCTTTATAGCAATGTAAGGGTATGTAGTGTACTACTGTGTGTAGTTCTATTTCTGGTGGGGGTGTCTGTGCAGACTGGCTGAAGGGTTGAAGCTAAATCAAAATTCATCACTTGTCATGCTGGACAGAAAAGTTTAGCTGGAAGAACTGTTGACATGGAGGCAGAAGAAAGATTTACTCATTCTCATTTGAGGCAATGAACTATACTCAGGAACCAGCAAAGCCTGCTTTTTTAGGTAGGGGATGGTAATCTATAGCACTATGTAGCTCAATAGCAGATTACAGAAAATATTCTGCAGGAGGTTTTCTGGATGATTCCTGATCCTTGCCTTATGATCTTACGGGGATATAGATTGCACTGGCTTGTAAAAGAGTGATGAATCCATAAAAGCAGAAACAATATGCACCACACCAGATCTGTAGTCACAACTCCAAAGGCTCCTTTTCTTTGCATTCCACCATCCCAGATGGCAGATGAGAACAACTGGAATTTTTCAGCACGCTTACTGAACTAGTTTATATATTGTTTTGTCTTCCCTTCACCATCTCCTTCCCACTTAGGGACCCCTTCATAATGGAGAATTAACTGAGAGTATGAATGACAACATAGTTGCATAGGGTGAAAGACTTCAGTTTGGAATCTTGTTGGCATACAGTCCATAGCATCTCTAATAAAATGTCATTATAGCTCTCCAGGTTTCTCAATTATTGTTTTAATTTCTATTCTGTGTTTATTGTTTATCACAACAGGGGCTGTTGCTCAAATTATCTTTGTTGTTGCATTTTTAATAATACAAAACAGAGCCTTGAGTTTTTGTTCTGTAGTACAGTAAAAATAGCTAGATAGGGACATGTGCATCTGTCATGGACTTCAGTGGTTCTAGTTATCTTGACTCAAAAAGAACAAGCACAGGGATCAGTCTGGGTGATCGTAGACCCACCAATCTGTAACTGTTTTCCTCAGTATATGACAAATCATAGGATGACTACTGAGTTCATGACATCTGATCAAAAGAGGACTTTTATTGTAAATGAGTAAGGATTTGGTTGTTTCCTACAAAGACAGACATAGCTATTACAGTTTATGTACATGTATGCTTAATACATAGGTGGATGGTGTCTTGCAGTGTTTCTCAGAAAGCCAGCAAAGTCTCTGATGTTCTTCACTTGCATGTACCAAGTTTCACCTCTCACAAGAAGGAGTTGTTCAGTCCTTGGCCACGTTCCAAGTCAGCTAATTATATCCTTCCCAAAAATTTCCCTTAAAAGTTCCAATTATCATTTTTACTTTCTTTTCTGAAGTACTGTCATGTTATGTTTCTATGAAATGCCTGATAGTGTCTTGCATCTGAAGTGGCTGTATTTCAGTTATGAATGAAGTGTTTCTGTAGATGGAGGGTTGCATCCATGACTAGCATGTGTCAGTGTGATGCATTGATTATGGAGAAGGTATTTTAAATACAGCAGTGATGAAGTTGAGTATCTAAATATTCATGCTTAGAGTATAAAATGAGGCGAGTTCTTTTCACCAGATTATCGTACATACTAATCTGTTCTCAAACTGCATCCTGATACTTTACATATACTGACTAGTATTTGTTTCCACTAATATCAGAAAAAAGCAGGAAAAATCCTACAATAAGTTAATTGTTACTAACACATTTATTGCTTCATCATTTAAAAATGGGTATTTGATAGATGATTGAAACTGATGCCTGTAAGTCAGCTACTCTCCTTACCAAGATTCCTGTTCTTCTCAGCTACTCTTGAAATACAGCAGTTAAAAACTTTTTAACAGTTAATAGTGAGAAGTTTGTTTTTATTCTTCCTTTAGGAAAATGGTGAAAATAATTCTGATTTCAAAACAAAACATCTTCAGGAGATTGATATATATGACTACTTAAAAATTCTTTGAAGTAGGTGTTTGTAGGAAATATTAGGAAGCTTTTAAGTAGTATTGAGTTTTCAAATTGCAAATAACTTCCTAGGCATTAAGTCTGTGCCCATAGCTGCTCCTAAAGGGTCATAGAGAGCAGTGGAAAACATCAGAATACCTGGATACTGAAAACTCTATGATAGGGTCAGGAAATTACTTCATTAAATCAATATCAAATTGTGTTGAAAATGTACTGGAAAATGAGTCACCATCTTGAATTCCGAATATAGGAACAGTAAATTGTAAAAGCAGAATAAGGTATAGATCTATCTTTTTTTCCTACAAGGCACAGCTCAAGGTGTGCATCATTCCAGGATGCTGATGCATTAAGTAGGTTATCATTTCTTATTGTATTTGACTTACATTAGCACAATCTTACGCACTAACCTGTGGTGTGAGCCTGTGTTTAGTTGAAAGAATGTGTGGAACGGAGAGGTTCTTGGTGGGAAATTCTCTTTTCACCATCTTTCACTTGCATATTGATAGGCTGGCATTGAGGTGTCTTTCCTGCTTGTTTGCAGTTGCAAATTCTTAGTAAATTTTTAAATTGCAGCAGAACATCTTGTCTGCATTTTAAAAATTCACAGCCACTTTACTTAAATACAGCTCTCACCCACACAGAGTTTCATTTTCACGAAAGTCATAGCAGTAGAATATCAGCAGTTCCCACAGAAATGACAGCCCAAGCCTTTACTTCATAATATTGAAAAATTTCCTTAACTTGCAACGTTTCCTGAGGGAATGTCAGAGTTGGCATACATTTCTGCTGCTTTTCTCTAATTTTTAACCTCTTACTACAAATGAAAGCTTGTAGGGCTTTTTAACAGGTGGTTTTTGCCTGGGAGTACATGACAGGTAGAAAGCCAGAGAACTGTGATAAAAATTAAACTCAGCAAATCTAACTAGTCCTAGTGAGAATGCAACAGGGAATAACAAATCCTCAGTGAAAAGAGCTAAAGATTGCTTAATTAAACAGGGTTGCAGAATTAGATCTAACTTTAAACTTGAAATTTAAGTGAATTTCTTTAGTTAAGAAATTCACTTCCAGAATGTCATCCTATATTCTTTTTCAGGGCTGGCATGAAATGTCATAATGTTCTGTTTCGAGTCAAAGTTGTCTGTTTCACACAGGAGGTTTCAAAATCCGGAGGATAGGCTTTTACCCCCATATCTTGAAGCTTTCCCAAAAGAAAACTAATTGGTGAGTTTGCACTCTAGACTAATTTAGAATGAAAACACATAAGAAGAGTGATGTGGCAGCGAATTTCACAGGAGATCTTAGGAGCCCTTGAAATCAGTGACTAAGCTTTTCTAAAAGTCAGTTAAAAATAAAGGAGCTACTATTAGGGAGACAGAGAGAGAGAGAAATTCTTCTTTTGAAGAAAGGTTTGGAGCAAGTAACTGAAAATAAATGTGATGTCCCCTTCCCAAGATGTTGCATTTATGATTTATTCTGCCCTTTGCAACTCAGGAACTGTAGATTCCCTTACAAATCACAATCCTATCGCTTTTTAGCCTGTCTTAGAAGGGTTTGAAATGGATCAAATTGCGTTAACACAAGTTTTATGAATAGCCCAATGATTTTATTTTAAATCTTCAGAAGGCTGTACTGTGGGTACGAGGTGAGGAGGATTAAGTGAGCTTTTAATACCTTGTCACCATCACCTGAACATCTTTGGCAATTGTCACCTGTCCAAATTTTTATGAATGTAAATTTCTACTTAGTTTGCATCAAAGACTGTGACAAAAAGTTTTAAGACATCGAACTTCATGGTTTCAGAGGTCCTTGGCATAGATCCTCTAGCAAAGGGCCCTGAGGCGATTCATCTGAAAATGCAAAAGTGATGCTGACTGGGGACATGGCAAGGCCAAGGTGCCTTAGGGAAATGATGGTTCAGTGCTTCAGCAGGACAGCTTCCCTTCGATGATGCCAATTAAGCTGTAGCTGTCATTTAAAGTTGCTGTCTTCTGGACTGCACCTCCTGTGCACAAGTGGGAATCAATCAGTCTCTTGCTCAGCGTTATAAATAAAAATGAAGGTTTGTGGTTTTGTAAATGCACCAAAAATCAAAATCATCCAAACTCAAAAGAGCACGAACCAAACTCTGTTCATTTCCAGTAGTGACAATTATTTCTTGGGCTGTTTCAGGAAATATTTAAGTCAGTCATCTCACAAGTTTTGTGCTTTAGTTGAATTAAAATAATTCTGCCACTTGAAAACCTTTAGAAGACTGAATAATTTTTAAATTAAAGTAGTACCATATCAATAAACAAGCATGTAAAAAGCTATAGTGTAATCATGTTTATTGTTTCATTATAGGTTTATAAAATTATGAATACCAGAGTTTTATTAATGGGACTTTTAATTATCCACTGTAGTGAAGAGTGATGTAAAATATCTAACAGCTCTGCTCCGCTAATTAATATGGGGATTCAATGGTTGTTAATTAAGGGCAAATGGGACGGGGCTAACACAATCCACTTTTGACTATGATGAATAAAAAGTCAAATCAATAGCTTATTTCCAAATTAACATGATTGATAAAAAGTCAGCTCAGAGCACAAGTCATTCTTCCTAAGGGAGCTTCGATTTTAATGTTTAGACAATATAAAAAAAAGAACACTTCCAAAGACCTTGAAATAAAAGTACAAGCTACAAAAAGCCTCAAAGAGCTAAAATACAGATTTGTAGAACTTGCTTGTAAATATGCAGCTTTGTGCACAGTGAGTCTTTTCAGATCACTTTCACTTCAAACGGGTTTAAATCATGCTGATATATGAATGAGTAATATATGTAACACATTCCAGGAAAATTATCCATTATTTGACTTTCTTCTTTATTTATCAGATATTCTGAACAGCACTTTACGTACTGAAAAAGCAGACCAAGGAGAGGGGAGAAGCAGCTTGCCAGGAAATGGTTTATCAGTGTTGCCCTCTCAAGTGCTAGCAACCTATCCCCTTGTGATCGCTGTTTGTTCATTCCTTGCTTTCCTGCACACAACTAAACACTTGAAACTTCTGTTTAAAATATTCAGAAAGTTACATCTGTGTGTGTATATCTAGAAAAGCCTGCAAGGTAGAATCCAGAGTGTTTGGTAATGTACTTACGTGTACCAGGAGGCTGAGACAATTCAGTATAGATGATAACGTGACATTCATGCTATTTGGTGGAGCCTGTAGTCAAGAAACTCCCAAGTGGTTGTCTGCAATCAGTAGAAATCCTGAATATCTCTGTGGCATTTAAGTCTTTCTCACTGCATCTCCTTTTGGCTACCTTGCCCAGGACATGGGGAACCATTCCCACCTGCTTAACTTCCACTGTGCAGACCTGTCTCGAGATGTCTTGTGCCTCCTATCTCTGAGCACGCTCCTTAAAAAAAAGTTTCTTCCTATGTGCATTAACTTAGACATATTCACGTGGGATGTATCAGGTATTTTGATGTGGCATGTAACCTTCCAAGTTTGATATTCCTGTGGCTTAAGGAGATAAAAATCCACATTTTTATGAAGTATCTCACTATGAACTCCTTTGTTTTGGAATTGTTTCTGGTTGTCTTGTTACATCAGCAGTGTGTAATCCAGCAGTGAGTATCTATGGCAAGTATTCAGATATCTAATTGTGGCATCATGGGCAAAGATTTTAGACAAGGTTGAGCTGTTAGGAAAACAAAACACAACAACCCTAAAGCATTGAAGACTTATTTTTCTGCTTGCTTTAATTAAAAACTACATAAAACTAGGAAAATATTTTATCTTTATCAGAGAGAGAGGTGTGTGTGCTGTTTGACACACAGTGAGTTTAATTTGCATGGCTTAATATGAATCTTAAGAATTTGGGATTGGAAGGAATTTCTTATAGAATATTACCTTGTCCTCTTCTGTCGCAGGTGATTATGTCACTTAACCTTTTCACACTCTACTGTGTTCCAGATCCTTGAGATGTTGTTTGTATGCTTTGACTCTTGATAGAAGGCTAGAAACCTCCTAATTTCTAGTGTAAATTTAGTTGAAGGCAGTTTATTTTGGCTTTGTTCGTGGCCACTTTCTTCTGTTCCAGCACTGGCCTTGAGCTTTTCTTTTCCTTTGTTTTGTATTTATCAATAAATAACAATTTAGTGTTCTGTTTTGCTTTTTTTTTTTTTTACAGTATGTTTTGGCTTTTCTAAGCAAGCTGATTCCCACAGGTTCCATTTATTTGATGGGATTTTCCTTTCTAATTATTTTAATAGAATTCCCTGCATATTTTCCAATTCATTTTTGTAATCAAGGATCCAGACAGGGCCTTTACAGTGCTTTATGCTGTTCTGTGAATACTTTCTTAATCTCAGCTGTGAATATGCTTGTTGCACCCTACCTGAAATCCTTTGCCATTTTTTGAGTTCATCCTTATCACCCTATGTCTTTTTCTTCTCCTGCATTCTAGTTTACAGTGTTTGTGGTTTGTGGTATAATTTCTTAGTAACCTCCAGCTGCATAGCCTTTGCTGCATTCAATTTCATTACAGTTCTATTGCTTTACTCATCAAGGCTTTCTGGTTCTTTGTATGTACTGTCCTAATCTTCTTATGTGTTGACAGTGTCTCTTTTTGTTCATTAGTATATTCCATTGTATTGTTACGTTTCTGTAGTGAATACCATCATGAAAGGCTTGAATCCAGTGATTGTCATTTTGGTGATGAATAAAGCAGTTTGCTTCTCATTTGGTAAAATGATTAAACTGTGGGAGCGAGCTTGACCAAACTTTGTGTTTTAACAGTATAATTAACAAAGTACTTAAGTCAGTATTTGCTATGATATCACAAAAAGATATCACTTGTTATGAGGGCTAGGAAGTTCATCGTGAACACTTCAGGTTCTAAATGTTTAGCTTTTACTATTACTAGTCTATAAAAGCACATATATGAAAAGCTATATTAGCAATAACGTTTTCTTTAATTAATTTTTCCATGAATGAATTCCTATTAGAAATTCATTCTTACAACATTGTATTGTGTTGTGATGCACTTTAGTGAAATTAACTCAAAGAGCTGCTCTTTGCAATTTTAATATTCCACTGGGTTTTCCATTCTAGAAAACTCATTATTATACATGTACAAAGCTGAAAAGAAACAAGAGAGAGGCATATTGTGTGAATAACAGTCAGGGAAAAGAGACAGCTGGCATGATAATTTTCTAATAAAGCTTAGAAAAGGCTGCTGTGTCCTGAAAAAATGAAAGAGTTTTAATTTGAGTATTCCTTTTGTTTGGATTTGCTTTGTACTAAAAAGTTCCGAATCTTATTCACACCTTTTATGAATATTAACTGAAAAACAAATATATCTTGTCAAGTCCTTCTACTTGGTAGGTGCAAAAGAATCAGTGGTGTGTAGCCAGAGGGGGATGGTATTTCTTGTTCTTATCCATTTTTATTCTCCTCCAACCAGACTGTACAGTTTGGATCTTGATAAATGGAGATCTTTTAAATCAGGGACAAGTTATTAACACATAGAGCCTTTAACTGTCTATGTGCCAAATTGCAGCCTTTAATAGGTATTTGTAATTTTATTTATTTTTTTTTAATTCTCATTGCATTTAAGGTAATGACCTTTGGAGACTGTACCTAAAAGCCCTCAGTCAGAAAGCTGTGGCACTGGTCTTTTGTTAGGGAAGATACTGGGCAGCAGTCGTAGGAATTAAACATTTAACCTATGACCTTCACACCTTCAAAGTCATGCAAATGCTTTACTTATTTCCTTTTCTTCCCAGGTAACATTTTGAAGACTACATATTACTCTCTTATAGGTTTTAAGACAGATTTATACACATGAATGTATATGAATATTTACATTTAATTACAAAACTCAAACACATCCCCAGCTTAGAGAGGCACTTAAGGTAAAATTTTAAATTAATGTGGTGGGAGAATACCATTCAAGTGAAAATAGAAACACCAAAATTGTCAGTTAGTACTGCTTTTCAGAACTGGATTGGCAAGATATTAGGTAGCATTCGCTAAACTCTGCAGGTCTTGCATTTTAGACAGTGTAATGAATACAGTTTTGAACACATTTTTTTCTAAATGTTTTTAAAATGTATTAGGCCAGTAAAATACCTTTTTTGTTATTCCTTGTCTTGATATATTTTTCTAATTTATTACCCTAATATTAGATTGTCCCAATTCTTCTCTATTTACATCTATTCATCCTTTTTACACAGTATAATATTGACATTAACGAAGTTACTGATAATTTATTCCACAGTAAGAAAGGAATCAGGCTTGTTATAGCTGATATCTCAGTACATGAGAGAATCAGTTAATTGCATTCTGTTAATAATTAAGGTAGAGGAATATGAAATACGAACGTTTCGTAAACCACATGTTTAATAGCCCACATTCCCAGGGGTTTTGGGGCTCTAGGTGGCAAAAACAAAGGCCTCCACCTACAGATGGAATTTTTCTGTTAAAGTAGGAACAGTGACAGGAATTTTGAAAACCACCGTACACGTTCACAATGTATGTGGCACTGATGCTAAACTCTAGTTATTTCTTTGACATTTAATTATTAACATGGATGATGTGTTTCCTTTCTTCTGTTTCATTACAACATAGGTTTGGGTTGGTTACTTTTTTTTTGGTTTTGCCAGGTCTTTTTCAGTACTTGAACTACCACTTTAGACTCAGTTTTCTGTAAAAACATGTCAGGTGAGCTGTGTGTAGCACAGTGGGTTGCTGTCACTGTGTTCAGCTTCCCAGAATACTGTGTAGGCTTAGGGTTGTTTCAGCAGATTCAGTGCTACAGGTGGCAGCAGGATGTAGCAAAAGGCTCAATTATAGCTACACACCAGCTCCACTGGAAGCAAAGATTGAGTGACCCAGCAGGAAGCAATCCTAATGATAAAGCCAAGAGAGTTCAGGTTAAGAAATCTTCAATTTAAATCAAGCAGTATGGACTCTGTTCTGCTAGGAGAGGTTTGGAAGCTCCCTACTTGGAGCTGGAGCCAGAAAACACAGGTACACAAGATAAACAAATGCTGGTACTGTTTTTCCCCTTGGTCTGTAGCACTAGCACCTATAGTTTCTCCATGTAGACAAAGAACTTTACATTTAAAAATCCCTTTTTATATACCTGTTAAATTCATGGAGTCGCAATTATTCCTTCATTTCATGCTGTCTACTGGCAACAAATTTTTTAACGGGATTTTAATGATACTGACTTTTATGGTGTCATGGAAGCCATGAGAATCAAGTGCAAGAACATGCAGATTTTTGAACCCAATTCTTCTAAAAGGTGGCTTTGCTGGTTAGAAAGACATGCCTGGGAGACTCTGAGATAACTTTCTTTTTGGTACTCATTATTTCAGTTAATTTCATTTAAGAATATACTTTGTGACCATCTTTGAATAGGTGTTCTTCCAAGCTCCCCATTCATTTAATGCTGAGGTGCATCTATCAGTCCAAGAGCCATTCCTATATCCACACTTTCTTAGTCTTTTTAAGCAATCTCTGCTGATTCACAAAACAATACAGCAGGCATTTAGAGTACCTTGAGAAAGGTTCAGCCCTCAATAGATGATACATTTTTAAAATACAGCATACGAAGCCTATCCACAGAATGGAAAGTGTCTTGCAAAATTAGCATTTTAATGCCAGAATCTTAAAGTGCATTAAAATAAAATCAGCCTGTAGAAGGATCCAGTCCACTCAAGTGGAAACAAATTAACCTAGTAGTCCTAGTTTCATTTCCTGGAGAGCATTTGAGTAAAATACCATGGAACTGACATTACCTCCGTGTTATCTCCTGGTGATAAGTCTAATGAGGCATCTTATATAGGAAGCTTGAAAACACAGTTGGTATCAAATTGTCTGCCATGACAACTAGTTCTGGAATCATTTTGGTTATTACAACTGTTTTCATGAGCTTACAGCGGTGCTGGATTGTGGCTGTGACATGTTTGAAATATGGGGGCTCACTTTGGAGGATTATCATTCGGGAAAAATCTTTAACTTACAGGTATAGGTTTTCTCCAGCGTCCCACTTCAGTGACAGTGGATATCGCCAAGGACCATAGGAGATGGCTGAATACTGAATTGGGCTTGATGCTTCACAGAAAACATTTGTAGTTAAAATAATAGCATACCCAAGGCATTTCCTTCCCACTTCATGTCTTCACTATTTATTGCTGCCATAAAATTGGACATGAAGTGCATGTTTTAAGTGTTTTCTTTTTTTTTTTTTTTTTTCCCTTGACTAATTTTATTCTTTGGCATTGAATTGTTGTTTATTTGTAAATTAAGAATAAGTGTGAGTAAGAAGGAATGGATAGCCCAGGTGATAGGTAACAGACACATAGTCTTTCATTTGTAGCTTGCCAGTTCAGATTTGGCTTGGGTCTGCATTGACAGAAATTCATTATCATTTGATGGTTGTTTGGGAGTCTGTGTGAAAGGAACTGATGGCATTCACATTCAAAAAAACAAAACAAAAAACAAAACCAACAACAAGAAACAAAACCTGTCACAATTACATTATTTTGGCAGCTTCAGTGAGCATGACGATGAACTTCCCTCTGACATCTTAAAGCAGACTCCAGATTAGACTTGAGGCAAATTGGCAGGATGATGTGGAAATTTGCAGTCACTCTCCCAGTTTTATCTATCCTTTGTCTAATCAGAGGACCTAAAGCCTGTAAATGAGAAAAAAACAGAACTGGGTTCTACATGACCTCTAACTTTTGTTTTTTCAGATGCTCAGTGTGCAATTTCTGCCCTCTGATTGCCAGGGAATACCAAATATCCACAGCAGCTGTAACTGAATAATGTGATTGAGATACTCTAGCTTTTAAAATGTTCATCTCAGAGATCTGCTCTTGGGCACGTGTAAGTGTGCCAGACAGAAATATAATGGAGTCATTTTTGTCCCTTAGCCTTGAGTATAGTTTGGTAAAATAAATTGCCAAATGTCAACAAGAGCCCAAAATCCTTTAGCAAAGGTACAGACCATATCTTTCATCAAAGCATTTTCTGAGTGTGATGATATTTAATTTAATTGGGAAAGAGCAGTGTGTCAGTGTGAACTTTTCCCACTCCCTACTCTGTCTCTGAGGCAATCATACCATTTCATGTTAGCAATAAAAAAACCCTTCAACCACTAAGGAATGTGCCAGCCAAAAACATCACTGCCAATAATTATATGCTAGATGTGTGTGGGCAATAGCATATGCACTTAAAAGGACTGAAAAAGAAGGTATGCATGGTTCGTAGCATTTTATCTTGTCTTGAGTTTCAGTGTCTCCCTAAATTTAGAATTAATTTCAAAAAGTAAAAGGGATCTGGGAACAGATCAAGTAGGAGCTGTGTGATGAACCAGATTTTCAGACCACGATTTTCTTACGGTTACAAGGACACGCATAAACAGAATGGTCTTCATTACTCCTTTTAATAATTAATGCTTCCAGTATACCTCAGACATTGATTATGTGACCAGTTGTTAATGGACAAAGCTAGAATGCCTTATGGTATTTTTCTTTTATTTATACTTGAAATATCTAATAACCTCAGCATATGTCGATACACATGTAGGTACAAGGAGTAGGATTTTAGTGGTGACTGGAGTGTGACATGACTCATCTCCAACACAGAAAAAATAGACAAGCTGTATTATAGGGAAGATTAAATGCAAAAAAAAAAAAAAAAAAAAAAAAGCTTGAGAAATGCTGTACAGGATACTTTTATGATTCTTGTTTAGGAATTAAAGTGAGGAGATTGAAAAGGTTATTGACTTTGATCTACTGAGGCATTTTCTATTGTATTTTTAAGAATTTGTTTCACCTGTGCTCCAGAGTTAACTGGATTCACTGTTGTCTGTGGGAAGTCAAATTCAGGTCAATTTTTATTTTGTCCATTCAAGATGTAGTTCAAATATATTTATACTCTTTGGTAGAAGAGTGAGCTTCTGCCTCACCTCTCTTAAGTTAATAGACATAGTAACTCTTTCAATTAATACTGAGGCCAGATAGGAGGGACAAAATATCACGAGCTCAATTTGTATTACATACAAATAAGTGAAATATTATTATGTACACCTACACACTTCTCAGTTTGGCATTTGTGGATTATGTGGCTGTCTCTATTGTAGGAACCATTGTACATGGCTCATTGAAGAAGGTAGCTTATTAGCTTAGAATTACTCATTCAAGGAACGTAAATCTTTTCATGCATGTTTTGTCTATCTCGTCCACGTGTGGAAAAAGTCATTCTCCAGACTGAACTGGGGTACACTATGTATTCACTAATAACAAAGGATACACTGTGGATTTTTGTGTACATCTTTTACCATCTATTTTCATAAAAGGTGACCACCCTTGGCACAGCTGCAGAGAAGGTCAGGGAAGAAAAGAACAAACACAGCGAATGAGCTTTTTTTGTCTATTCCAGTAAAGCAAAGCCTGAAAAAGGATAAGATTTTTCTTATAAATATATTATAGGATTGATGTCCAAGAGGGAAAATTGGCATCAAGCTAAAAACAAATGAGTAACACTGTCAGTGAATAAATTTAGACTTTAAGTTTTTCTGAAGTAAGTCTTTCTAAATACTAGGAAAGAGATGCTTCCGATACTATGGGAAATCTACCTCATCTGTAGTTTGAGACAATTTTGAAATGGATAAGATAATGTACTCTCTTTTATTCCTTGGAAGTATGATTTAATGACACAGGAAGGCGTTTCTAGTCAGAAGGCCCATAGGCCCTAAGTGGAGGGCGGATTCTGACTGCTATACTGTAGTTGAACAGCTCAAACAAGAGGTCATTAATTTTTCTTGTACAGATCTTTCACACTGGAATATGAAAGTATTGTAGGAAAAATATTTAAGATCACATTCTCATCAGGGCACAAAATGAGGTTTCTGACAGGCTCAATTCTCTAAGTGGCAGCAGCATTTGCTATCTTGTTCTGACAGTGGCTGTGCTCAGGTTCCTTGGCTACAGCACTTGCAGCTGCCTAGGAGCAGGTTTGTGCATTGTAGGTCCATCTGCAAGCTGGGGTTGCTGTTGGCCATTAATTGATTGCTGAAAGCCCGGTGTAGTCATAGGTATTCTCTGTCTTTCCCTCTGCTATCATAATCAAAGAAATACTAGGTTATTTTTTATAGAAAATCTACTTGCTTGACTTTAGCTCTGGTTTTAATGCCAGAGTCATTTTTAGCTACGTGCATAGCAAAGAATTCAAATTAATATTCAGTTAATAATCAACATTCAGTTGCTATGTAATTATCTATAGTGTTTAATGGTATAGCATGTGCTCTAAATGTTTTTATTTTTAAATATGATTCCTGTGTGTGTGTGTGTGAAATACCTGTTTTGTTGGGTTGGCTCTCCCCCCTCCCTTTTTGGATATTGATAGTACGTGCAAGAATTAGATTTTTCCATCTTACATTTTCTTGTATTCTACAGTTGTGCTATATGTTTGCAAAACAAAAGGTCTACCTTTGGAACTCAGAAAAATTGCAGAGATTAATAAACTTCATATATGGCTTTCTATTGCAGCTGTAAATTAAAAGCAAATTATATTCATATTGTTTCTATATATTACTGTTGTTTGAAAGGAACATTTTGCCAAAGATTTTACAAATTACACAATTTACTCTGATACAAGTAAAACTGCAGCAGCAAATACTTTTCTTTAGCATTAGAACTGGAAACTAGTGTACTCAGGGGTTTGTTAGTAATGTTCATGAGCAACGCTGTGCATCAGTCACATAACTGAGGGTTATCGATAAATATTTGAACCTGTAAATAAAATGAGCCAGTTGTTTTACTCTGCTGACTTTGACTGGAGGCACAGCGTTTCCCCAAAAGATTGCATACTTGATTTTGCACTACTGAATCAGAGGATTCAGTCACTTTCAAACTCACTAGTATTCCTCTGTGGCAAGCAAACGCTAAATGCTTGGAAGTAGCTTTGGTAAAAACAACAAAGCTGTATCAAATTCATCTTGGTACTCTTCAGAAAGCTAATGTTTGCAAGTGTCTCACTTTATGCAAAATTCATTTTTAATGATGGAGTCTTAACAGTATGTTAAAGTGATCTTTTTTTATTACCCAGATCCTTATCATCAGGGTTGCATATGTTTAATTAGGATATGTAGTTCTTGTTTGCTCTTAACATTGCCTGAAAGTGTAAGGCAGTCACCATTTTGTACTTACAAGTTGTCACATGTTGCAGTTCTTACATAAATAATCCTTATGAAATCGAGGAGTAGGTGCCGGAATAGACGTCTATTCAAACTTCATGTAGGGTGTCCTGAATTTTGATGATTGATTATCACAATAAGGTTTCCCACTCTGTGAGATTTAGGCGGAAAATAGCTTAAAATTTATTTGAGCAAATCTTGAACCCTTTAAACATTTTTTCTTGAGAGAATCCTTAGATTTTTGGGATCTTGCTTATATATTGGCACAAATCCTGCTGTTGCTACTGATAGTATGGAAGTCTCGGCTTTCTTGTCCCTGAAAGATGACTTTGTGCTTACTGAATACAGTTAGGTTTGCCCATGCACCAAGAGCCATGAGGAGAGGGGCAGCAGTGTTAGCTTGCAGGAGAGTCATGGGACCTTGCTGAGGTGCTACATCCACAGCTGCAAATGAGCCCTAGAGCTTCCCTCTTGACTGCCACAGACAAGTAGCTGTTTTGATGCTACGATAGATGAATGGGAAGAATCAGCTTAGCTGGCCATGATTTATGTATTTGACTTTGTATTCGGATCTTCTCGTTCTTGTATTTCAATAGAGTTAGATAAAAGTGTTGAATTCTTATTGTCTTGTTTTATACTGACCACAAGGTCATGGACAGCACTGTGTTTGCTGAGTTGATTCCTCACAGTCATAGCCAAATGCTTTGCAATTCTGTAGTTAAACAAATCTGAGTACAGAGTAAGGGAAGATCATTCCCACACTTCCATTCCACAGGGACCCTTTAGTGCTTTGTCCCGCTGATTTCTATTTTGAAAATAAATTGCAAAAATCTTTTAGAGGAAAGACTTTAGAATATGAAGCCTTTGGGACCTTCCAGTTTGAGAGAAGCATAGTTTTATTTGCCTTTAAATAGTAAAGTTTATTTTTTCTGTTTAAGTATTTATAACAAGTGAGACTGGGGGTTACAGTATGAACTGTAGAATTCCATTTTTCAGAACTTCCTCATAGTTTTTAATTACTATATGCTTTTAGTAAGTGATAATATAGAGTGCTTAATCATTCCGATTAATGAAGTAATATCTGTAGAACAGGCAAATGCTTCTTGTGAAACTTGGCTTATATGTTATGTATCTGACTAACAGCTGTGCATTTCATGGCTAACCCTTTATCCTGCAAACTGAAGAAGAAAATAAAAATGGGAGTAACTGAATGTGCCATTCTTCTGAATTTCCACAATGGAGCCTGTCTCATTGCCTTGTAATTTTTGTGAACCACTTCTAGTATTAAATACAGTTTTTCACTGACTGCATTTTTTGTCTTAATCCAGCAGTCTCGAAGCACTTTATTAACTTTAATTAAATTTTTATATTACCTTAAAAAGAGACTTTTGAAAAATGGTATTTAGGGAATACTGTAACCAAGAGGTCATTTCACAGGATTATTACTACTCTGAAGTGCTGCTGAGATTTGGCTTCTAGTCCTTCCACCTTTGGTTAAAACGTAGAGGAAAAGATTGATTTGAAATGCCAGAAAACAAAATAAGTTGCTTGAACTAGTAAAGTTCAAAACCAAAATTATACATTTAGTGTCGCAGAATGTTGTAATGAGTCAGTTTCAAAGGCTATTATACTGCAAGGCACAAAGCACTTAGCTGAATTTGGAGTTCTTTAGTATCAGTGCAAGAAGTTGCTTTGCTGAGAAGCAGATATATGAATCTGTCTTCTTTTGCCACTGGGCGGTTGCTGATAAAAAGTTTAAAGAAGTGCCCCAAAATAGATGAATGCTGGATCCCAGTGAGTTCTTCACACAATCAGTGTACGGACTGATTCTCCCTCTCTTCTGGGAACAGAATTTGCATAGGAAGAACAGCAATCTGGATAAAGATTGCTCTACAAGATTACCTTTTTTGCTAGTCTTGTTCTGGTATGGACTCTGAATTGTATTTTCTGATCTGGATGTTGCTTCTCAAATGGTGAATTTGGAATCACAGGTACAGTTTCTCCTTAAAGCCAGTGTCTGCACAGCAAGCAGTAGCTTTGGATATTCAAGAAGAATCACTTGTGACTCATCAGTATTTTAGTGCAAGGGGATTGCTGATGCGATATTCTTAGCATTCTTGACTGGTCATTTCTTTAAAACTTACCCATTATATCCATCCTTCTGTCTGAGCTCCAGAAATGTTTCTGCTTGCATCTTTAAGCCAAGCACTGACCTTCTTTTATTGCTCTGACACTGTGTGTGGGGTTAAGTTTTAAAACTGTATCTGTATTGTTGAAGGTACAAAGGAAACCACATTAACGTTAGTGTGTTGATTTAACCCAGTGACTCGCTTTTTCCCTCTCCTTGGACTCCAGAACAAGTTCATAGTCATTACCTTGGCTAAGAAACAAACATGATTTTGTCACCATTTTAGCGAGGGCTTCATCTTTTTGAAAATGGAATGCCCAACTGCATCTTTTTTCCCCTCTTAAGAAGTGACCTGTGACAGAAGGCTCTCACTATGGGGTCTTCCCTCGCCCTGACTGCTCAAGTCTCTGCTTGTCTCTTGGCTCTTGCTGGGCTCAGAATCTGATGGAAATGGGAAGGTGGGTGTTGCTAACTCAGATGCTGCAGCTCCAGCCTTGCCTGCCCCTGTACTGACATTGACGTGTGGGCCGCAGGCTGCGTATCTCTGTCTTAAAACCTGATGTGGTTTTCATTACTGCTGTTCAGACAGAATATCCTGAAGACATTCTAGACCTCAGTCTGGAGATCACGAACAAAATGGTTTTCTGAAAGCCTAGCTCTTAATTTTTCAAATGCTTGTCCTTTATCAAAAATACCACCTTGATTAGCATTCAGCTCAAAAGGGACCCAGGACTTGAAGGTAATGTGAGCAGCATGATTCAGACAGCACACTGCGAGCACTGTGCGTGGAGGCTTTCACAGTGCCTGCCTGCAGTAGGGAGAGAGCCTCGCTGCAGAGAGAACAGATGCATTTCAGAGTCGCCCGCCAAAGGGAGTATATTATGCTCCCTTTTTAAACTTTCCCAAACACACACCATCTGTTTCACACTAGATACTTATATGGTTTGATCAAATTAGAAGTCATGCTGAAAGGGAAAACTAAGGTTAGCACGGACAGCTTTCTTAAAGCTACAGAAGTCATGGCTCTGTTACATTAAACTTTGAGTATCATACTCAGTAAACCAGACAAAACATTGCAGGTTACTGACATTCCAAAGGCACGTGTTCGCTATAGTCTCAATCCAAGTAGTATTTGTGAAAGTGAAATGGAGAAAATATCCTATAAA
Source organism: Gallus gallus (assembly GCF_016699485.2). Taxonomy (NCBI): domain Eukaryota; kingdom Metazoa; phylum Chordata; class Aves; order Galliformes; family Phasianidae; genus Gallus; species Gallus gallus. Next base: position 22,965,368 of record NC_052539.1, on the reverse strand, counting down.
ATGACAGCAAATGAGAGAAAATGAGTGGTGGACAATATGAACAGCTGATAAAAATGAGATAAAAGTATTGAAGCAGATGTTGACTGGTTCAGAATAGCTGCCATTAGATATGCCTGACTGCTGAAACAACCTCTGAAAATGCTGGAGTTCAAAATCTTCCTTCTGGCAAAGAAAGGTAGCATCTAGTCCCAAAATCTGTGCTAAGGAAGTCACCTAGCAATGGTGTGCCAGTAACGTGAGTACAACTGAGACAAGCAGGGGAATGTCAAAGTAGAGCAATTGAATAAGGGTAGTATTCATGGTCAGAAAGGAAGGGCATGGGAAGGGACTGGAGGATTACAAATTGTTCATGGGTTTATCCAGGCAGCTCTTAGACCTGCTTCTGTTCTGAGGCTCTGATTTTCTAAGGTATTTAGACATTGCGTAATTCAACATTAGAAAATGTGGCTTTCATTGCTAAGGTGGTGAGTTTCCAGTATACTTCATCACTTCTGAATATAAAGCTTAGGCTCCTTTGGGTGGATCTTGATATCTGTATTCAAGTTCAGGTGTAAGATATGATAGCTGTGTGACTCCAAAGCAAATTTCCCTGCCACCCTTACTCTCTGCTCTGAGCTCCCTGGCAGGGTTTGAATGGCAGCATGTAAATTGTGTGGGCAGAAAAGTTTTGCCTCCATTTTAGTTTGACTGTCAAGCTGCTGTGATCCTATAGCCCCCTGAATAAACCTGGTAAGCATTTAGGATCAGCATAGTGGTCCTAAAAGCCTAGGCCTGAACTGTTTGTAGTGAAAAGGATGTGGTACAAGTTATCTCCTTTTCCTGAGGCAGAACAGTGCAAAACTTGAGATGCAACTGAAGAAAGCATTATCAAAAACTTTGCTTTCACTATGTTAAATGTGTTTTAGTTAAATTTCAGGCATAATCACAAAGAACATATGCCCCAAATTATCTTGTTTTGAAGTCTTGTTTGGTTTATTTGAGACAATTCTAAAATAAAACTATAGACATACAAAACACTTCTAAAATAATGCCAAAACACTGTGGAAAAGACTAAGTGGAAGACAATTTTGAGCCATCTAGCAGCAAGAACTTGAGAATTTTTTCCTCTTTTTGAGCATCCAAGATCTGATATTCTCAGAAACAGCTTTCCTGCATAGTGTATGATGATCCTATTGTTGAGTAAACTACCAGATGTGGGTGCTTATTTTAATCAAACCTCAGAGCTGGGTAAAGCTTATTCATTATTACTCATTATAACCGTTTATGTAATGCTTATTTCAGTGAAACAAGAAATTTAAGATACATTTTTAAATCATAAATATTTCTATTGACCCTTTTGGCATTAGTGGGACACAGCTGGAAGGGCAAATTTGGAATAATATTTTTATTTGTTATTCCATTAGAATATTGCTTGCTTTGGTATCTATCTCATGTCCTCAACTTCCTCCATCCCTCTGTCCCAGATAGAAATAGACAGACTTAGGACATCTTGCTAGATTTTTAATTACATATGCACAACTTTTTAACTTATAGGCAGGATCTCTGCATAAAGGAGAGAGTTTTATTCCCTGCACTTTTAAAACTGGGAGACATTGCAATTTCCACGCAACATCTTGATTACATTGCTGCAGATGATAGCGTTTTTCTAAAAATTAATTTGCTTTTTAAAGATCATTTCACAAGCCTACACTGACATTCCCCATAAGCAGAACGTGATATTGTCATACCAGATAATCTATATCATGAGGTCTTCACAATATCTGCACAGAGGACTTTCAGAGCTGAGCTGCTGTGGTTATTCCTGGCCTATGGGCTAAGGGGATTTAAACTAGCAATGTTGTCAGGATGTTCTTTGCTGATTAGAAATTAATTTCAGATCTTCACTCCCATGATAAATTTTGTACAGTTTCACATAGGTATGATCTAGAATATATAAATACTATAGTGATATTGTGGAAAATGAATTGGTGAAAGAACTGCACACATCTGTCAAATTTTTATCTTACCTTGAATTATTTTTGTATTAACCTTTCCTTTAATCTACATGCTTTTAGCCTGAGGCAAAACAGTCTTTGCCTTACGAAACCATCTGCCTGGTTTCAAGACTTTCATATCAATGGACAGAGCTAGAGTAAGACACCACGTAGCAGTAGGCAACTTGACAGAAGCTTGACAAAGTTGAGATAAATTATGACGTAATAACATACAATTGAATGCTGACTGATAAACTAATCTTATTCCTAATTTTATTCCTGATAATTGAGAGACAGTTAAGAAGGAAAGCAAAGTCACTGGTCTGTCACACTTGTTGGGAGATGCTATGAGAACAATTGCCTATTTTGTCATGTTTTCTGGAAAGTTTGAGCTTTAAACCTGTAAGGAAGCATATTGTCCTAGTGTCAGCTGGGATAGAGGTGATTTTCTTCATATGTATATTTATACATATTTCATTATCATTACAGTTTTTTCTCTCTTTCTTTTCTGTCTTAGTAAATAGTTTTTATCTCCACTACGAGTGGAAGCAGGTGGGTTAAGCAAAAAGCTGTCTTGTGTTCAGCTGCTGGCTGGGTTAAACTGCAACAGATACACTTCAGACAAAATAAATGAAGGGAGAATAAAGTAGATTTGCTATCAGGCAGCAGTAGCTGTGTAGTACATCAAGCCTCATCCCGCTGTTGATATTGTTGGTCAACTTCTTTATGCTATTAGAAACAAGATCAGCTAGCTTGCGCAGCAGTAATGACTGGACTTTAAAACGAGTGCAAGGTGGGGAAGTTGTTTTCAAGGTTTTTGGTGGTTGTAAGGAATGTCTGTGCAATCTAGACTCAGTTACTGAAAGGTAGAAGTGAAAATACTCATGGTGTGAGAGAAACAATTAGAGATTGTTGCCAGAGCCGAACTTTAGACAAAAAAAGATACTCTTCCTCTAGAATAAGTAAAGCCATAGTAGTTGGATCAAACACAGTAGGTCAACGAGAGCTGTTGTGGTACCTCTGCATTCAGTAGGACAATACAAGTGTCTGATACTAGGCAGGAATTGTCTGAAGTGAGAAATGTGAAAAGAAAAATTGCAACAGAAATGGACACAGAGTGTATCTATAGTATTCAGATCACCCATCCGTTGTTGCTAGGCAAGTCTTTTGCTGTGTTTGTGCAGTACAGTGAGGTGTTAGTCTATCACAGGATCTTTTACGTACACACAAATAATGGTAAGCATTTCTATTCCTAGCTGAGCAAATTTAAACAAGAATGCTTTCTTCAGAAATGCAATATTGAGCGAACAGACCATGAAATCTGTCACTGGGCTTTTTTAATAATCTATCAGGTTTTATATGCTGTTTTTATAGTACTGGGCTTATTTGTAATGTCTCACAGGGACATTTTGCAAGGATGCACCCTGTTTTTATTTGCAATTAGAGCTGTTGTCACTCTCCTTAAATAATGCATTTCATAATTTAAAGCAGACAGGGAAAACTAGGCAAACGTGAACTTAAGTGTATCTCTTCATTGCTCCTGCATGAAAGTTTAAAATGATGGTATTGTCATTACTTTCATTGCTAAATCAATGTTCCAAATACAGTAATCAAATTTTAGACAGAGGTTACCAAAAGAGTTCTCACTGAAAACTGCAATGTTTGGCATTATGTGTTTGTCTATAGCCTACCAAGCAGATGGTAAAACATTAAAAATATACCTGCTTTTACAATACTTTCCAAATATAATGTGCTTGCCAGATCTGTAAGTTTGGCAAGCTATTCCCATTAATTTAAGAGAAGGTAGCGATATAGTAAAATGGAAAGAGCAGTAAAACTATATATAAACTATACAGTATGGCTGCAGTAGCTATGGTGTATATTTCCTTTTATCCCAAGGTCGTGAGGGACATGGAGAATTCTCTTATTTTCAGAGACTGGATTTTGTACACTGAAGTAAATTAGAAATTCTTTGTTCAGAATTTGTGCTAGATCCTACAAAAGAGAAAAGGAGATGAGCATGTGTCCAGATCCAAGCATTTTTGAGAAAGTGCAAATCTGAATGTAAACAGTTCGAAGTGCTTTTTGTCTGACTTGATGGCAATTCCAGATATAAGCTCTTTGAGAGAGAATAAAGAAACTAACAAAATTAATAGAATATGAATAAAATATTGGGGACTAGACTCTTTTCATCCATTGATAGATGGCTCATCTTTGTTTAAAATAAGTTATATTTAAATATATATATATGTATTGAGTCAGGGTTCAAGTTTGCAATCCTTACTTGCATCCTGTTTCCATGCTTAATGTTTAGTAATGCTAAACAGATCAATTTTTATTCTATCTTTTTAATTTTTTCCTTATTTTTTCTTCTTTTAAGTGCTTTTCATAGACTTCAGTTGGAGTTAAGTTGAGCTGTTCTTATCTATCCTGGCTCGTTGAAGCATATTCTCACCTTCTCAACAACTAAAACAGTTTAACTGGGCAAATAAGTGCCTTCAAGAGACCAATGAACAGACCTGAGACCAAATTTGGGAAGCTTTGTACTGAATCAGAGAACATGGTATTAGTAACTGCTAAGCAACAGGAATGTGGGAAGAGAGCTTAGGATTCAATTCTATATGTGGCAGAGAAATGTGTGCTTAATTATCATATGCAAATATTGCATTGCTAACAAACCTAGACTGCAGAATATGGGAGTTATAAACAACTGTCTGGTAGTCAAGTTTTTTTTATGTATTTTCATTGTCTTAAAGTTAATATCATATTGTCCTAACCTGGTCTGGCAACAGCATTCCAATGTAGAAGTGCATTTTGCTGCTGGGGATTGTACTCAAGAATCAGCTGGTTTCAATTGCCCTTCATCCTGTCTCTGCACTGTTAACTGCTGTGGCCTTCCATGATAGAAACCTGGCATCTGCAGGCCCCAGATACCTATCCCTGAATGTAATTTTTCTTACAGTGACATATGGGCTTTAGCATCCCTGTCTGCTTTATTTCATCCTTTTTGTTTGTGTCTACTTGTTTGCAAGATGCTGAGAAACTATTAGTTCATTTTTTCAGTGACATCTCATCCTTCCAGGTTCTTATATATGTCCATGCTTTCTTTATATTTCTATTAATGAATATATGGAGAGTTCTTTAGTAGTTGGAAATGTTCTTCTAGCAAAGCTTCATGGTAAACCACAGTAGTGCAGCACGTCAGTCCTCCCAGCATTCTGGGATATTGAATGTGGCATAATACAGATATCTCTCTTCTTTATCACTGTCATGACCCTGCATCAGTTTATGCTGTGCATTATCTAAATGTGAACATAACCTGAAGAAAGTAGACGCCAGTGGCATCTGTGAATAGCTAGGTAATCTTACAGGCAATGTATAACGAGAGGAATAGACACGAAAGTTGCCCCACTGATCTGAGTATCAAACAATAATAGTCCAACTGATATACTGCTGTGTTATTGGAGTCATAATGGAAGAATATGGGATGCATGAAAAGTATCACTGATTAACACTGAAAGGTTTTAGAGAGTAATTTTTCTGGAATAATTTGTTTTATGGAAAGTTTTTGCTGAGTTCATACTAATTCCCTTTTAACTGTCATCATTACCGCTACAGTGCTGTATTTTAACAACTCTCAGTTTTGTTATGGCTGTGAACCTTTCATGGTTTCTTTGTCCTTAGGATGTCAGACATGAAAGGGAGGCAGTGTCATGCTGTTCATGAATTCTAGGTGCCTTGATCCTTGATCACTTTGTTAAATCATTGGAGGGAGGTCCCTCTGGGAATTATCAAAAGTCTCTGAAGAGTCACTTATGAAAATGAATGTACATCTCACGTAACATATATCACTTCCAATTCCATCTAGAGTCAGGCTTCTCTCTGAAATGTTTCCGAACGTTAATCAGTAATCAGGGCACAGACTGGCACATGCTGCTGGGCTTTGAAACTATTCCTATCCTGTGATTTGTCACATCCTTAGTAACACTTTGCATGATTTTTATACACATCCTATTAGGCTTTTTTTGCTTAAGGACTTCAGTTTTCAGCAAAATGCTTGACAGCACCCAACTGTTGGACATTTTTGAGAGTTTCACATCAGAAAAGTACGAGGTGCCACTTGACACCTCTGATTGACTGAAGGACTTGGAAGTGAGTAATGCTGCCTGTCTCTGTTGTAATGGCACTGCTGGGTAACTCCTCTAAAAATTGATCCACATCTGTATTTCCCAGCCTGGATGCTGTTAGAATGTACCCCAGCTGTTATTTCCATTCACTTAACAGGAGAGATCCAAATGCTCTGTCTTGTGCTATGTAGTACTCCATACATCTGCTGCCCAGGAGTGGGCAACTGGTTTCCTTATGATATGAATTAACTCCTCTGAATGAAAATGAATCACAAGAGTTTTTATAGAACTGGCTGGTGTATTATATATTGGAAAAATAAAATTTCAGCAGTGTTTTGAAATTTCAATTTTAATATTTCAACATTTGTTTTAGACTTTTATGCTCATCTTTAATAACATGGAAGAGAATAAACAGTTGAGACTACCAGCTGTAAATTAGAGTTTGTGATGATTCTAATGGAACTGAGAAATCAAATTAGTTGTTAGCAAAGTCTAAATTTTAGCAGTTTTTCAGCATATTTGCAGCAATTATTTACTCTCACTTGCTCTGTGTATATATGCATGGGGTTGCAAAATATTTCTAGCAAAAGAAACTGAACTCTTATTACTAATACAACTGATTACTTGAAGTGAATTTTAAATACCTTTATTTAAGTGGTTGTGAAAACTTTGCATGTTGAGTAGATGTTGTTTGATCATATGTAGGGCCAGGGTAAATTAAAAAAAAAAAAAGCATAAATTCCTATATCACGTGAAAAACTTCTGAATGAATAACTGACATCTCTGGGGTATCTCAAATTTATATCTACAGCCAAAGCATCTGGAGAATTTCTTAAAATATTTTAAATCATTCTGTATCTTGATGTGAATTTAGTATCACTAAACTGATTTGATCTAGCATATTCTACATTATTCTGCTCCTTTTGTCCCTTTGGTAGCAATATCCTCTGATAGGTTCTTCTCTATTCCACCCCTGCAGGAATTTAGAAGAATATTACAGAAAGAAATTATAGAAACATCTGCAGTGGGGTTAGTTGAGCTCTTATTGAGGAGTCACTTCATTTTTGTGCCAGGCTAGCCAGAAGCTGAAAAGGGAATGTATAGCACCATTTTCTATCACACTCAGATAAAGAGATTGCCTTCCACAGTTGGACAAGAGGCATTTACTGAAGAAATTATTCTGTAAGGAAATAACTAATGGGAAACAGACCTGCAGTGGACATAAGAAATATCTAAAGATGCTCTTGGGAAGAACTTTCAGCTATGCAGCGCTAGCAGATACAATTATAGAGGATTGCAAAACCACATCTGCCAACTGAAATAACTGGTAGTGAAAAAAAGATGATGAGTGAAAGAAAATAACCATTGGCATTGTTGTGAAATGCATTATCTAGTCATTTTCAGCCTCTGTAACAGCAAGAGCGTTCCCGTTTTATTTGTGGGAGAACATGCAAGGTTCAAACCTGATGGTCCAACAGTGAATGAATTTGTAAAGTTATATTTTCTTTTTCCAGTTTGTCTTGCATCTCATAATATTGAAGAGGTCTGAAAAACAAACAAACACCGAAAAGAAAAACAACAACAACAACAGAAAACAATCCCCCCCCCACCCCACTGTGTTTATACAGCATTTAGAATCACAGAGGAATAACTGTGTACTCTGGAACAAGTTTTCATTTCTCTTTCATTCCCTGGAGTATACATAGAAAAATGATGACTGGTGCATAATTTGTCACTGGCTAAATCTGACCTGACCCCATCAAGCTGCCAGGGTTGCTTTCTGTACTTGAAGAATCAGCTTCCTCACAAATAAAACACCCCTTCCACTAAGACCTTACCTGTGAGCACACTAGTTTTCTTTGTCATAAATGCCATTCTGTAGCCTGAGATGGACAAGAGCTCTGCTAGTATGGGTTATTTTTAGCAATGTGTATGAAGAGGTAGACTAGCAAGAGGTGTGAAAGGAGGAAAACAATTTAATTTGCTTGCAAACACTGTGACCTTCATACGCAGCTGTAATGGAGCAGTACAGAAGCAACAAAGCTGAACTATGGAAGGCCAAATGGACTGATGAAAGAGCCATTATCTTCAAGCACTGGAGCACTGGGCCATACTTCTAGGTACCCTATTTGCAAGTGAGTTCCTTTTATGCTGTTTGCCGCCATCAGGTCAAGTAAGTCTTATTAAAAGCAGGTTCCCTTTCATGCTAGAGCTTCATCTGATGAGTGTGTCTGTCCTTAACAGAGAAGCGAAACACATAAACCGACTTTCCTAAATTAGGCTAATCTACTTTCCAATGACTTTAAAATTTATTACTGAAAGTACAAATAGCTGTCAGCTCTGAACTAATTAAAATGTTAGGATTAACTTGAGGTGTGCAGTTGTCCAAGCTTCCAGCAAATGAGAAAGGCAAATGGACGTTTAAATGGTACTGACCTAGAATGGAGTTCTTAAGTAAAGTAGCTGTTGACTTTACATGACATGCTTAACTTCTGAAAGCAAACAATTGCAGAAGAAATCCATTCCTTAACTGTAAGTTAAAATAATGGTCCTTCCATTACCTGAAGTAATGATGGTTTTAGCGGATGAAAGTGAGAATCTGCTACTTCTGGTTTATAAAAGCAAATGTAATGTATGATATGGTATTTTTTAACAGTTGTAGTAGGTGAAGATTGTTTCACTTGATAGCTACTTGGTAGTGGGCTGTGTTTTATCTATAAAAAACTATAACCTCAAGTCAGTTTATAAGAAGAAAACAGCATTAAGGTAGCAAAATTGTCTCTGTGAAAACAGTCAAGACTAAGGATGTTGGAAAATTTTGATTTGGACCTGTTTCCTTACAACCACAGCACCAGACTTTTGATTTGAGTATGCTTCCTGAGCAGATCACATGCAATTCCATTTGGCTAACAGCATGACATTTCTGAGGCAAGGATTGCTGGATATCTAAATGCCCACCAATGGGAAAGGAGTTGAAATCACTAAGCCATCCTGCTATCCAGTCGCAAATTCAGTTCCACTCTTGTTACACAGTGGAGAGGATAGGCACTTGAGGATGAGCTCCTATCTTAAACTACTTCTAGGCCAGTTGGTGTTTTTCCTTTTTACCTTCCTGCTGCCACAAAACCAAATATGAATCTTTGTGGAGTTCAGTTGAAAAATTAAAACTTGCACAGAGATGAACAACTTGTGATTTCAGGAGTTTATAACCTGTCTAAAAGTCTTACAGTAATTGAAGGGACATCTTCAAGCATCCACTGTCGGAAGTTTGAATTTACACTGTTAAAGGTAAAATGTTAAATTGTTAATTTTAACAACTGGAAGCCACTCTTGTGGAGTGAAGATGCAGGATCTTTGAAAGGCAGGTACTTTCGGTGATATCTTTAATTTAGCTAGTTTTGCAGCTAGAGAGAACAAGCATACTATTTTTTAGATCAGTTTCTTTCATTTGGTGGTTTACCTTTACCTGTTTGTGCTTTTACAGCAGCAGTATGTAGCTATCACAGTTAACTCTACTAAAACAAGATTGTGATATTTTTCTTTTTAAAAGCTGCAATGTTTCTGAAATACATCTGTTCTCTATTTCTGCCTTAAATTTGTCGTCATACTTAATTGATAATATAACTAATCTCTGTGGAAAGTAACGTGTAAAACATTATAGTTTAAAATTAAGGCAAAAGCCAAAGAACAAATGAAATTCTTGAGAATGAAGAGCTTCAAAAGATATATACAGGAAAATACCCAAATCTGTGTTTTATTTAAACAAGCATTCTAACTAAAACTTTTCTCAAACTTTCCCATTAAGTGTGAGTAAATCTTTAAATTCAATGTGCTGATATGCCTGGATGCATGTGGCACAGAAGTAATTGGCTAATAACTTATTAGCATCTGAAATGCATTTGGAAAAGCTGGCAGCCATTCATTGTCGGTCTGAGGGGCTCTGTGAAACAAAGTGAAAATTCTCTGTTATTTCTAGAAAGATGGGTCATTGAACTCCACTTTAAACTATTGTATTATTACCACAATGGAACTATCAGTCAGCCAGCCAGACATATTAACCAAGCAAGCCATAAATTCCACAAGATCTTGCAATTGTATTTTTCAGTTTTTTACTTCTTGTAGCTTTCTTAAAAGTTATTGCTCTTCCACTGGCATCTTCCCACGTATATAAAGGTTCTGTCAGCTTTGACCTTCAAAGTGAACTTTTTCCAGGTGCTTTCTATCACTTTCTGAAGTTACTGTGCATATCATTTGCGCAGTGCAGCCATCATCAATCAAATTCATGTCACTAAGCCCTGTTCCTATCTACTGCCCAGTGTCATCTTGGCACTGAAGGCATCAAGAAATGTGTATCTGAATTCCACTGATCTGAGTTTCAAATCCATACTTATAAAAAGCCCCAGAACTAGTTAGCCATTGTGCTAGCTGGCATTTCCATGTCATGAAGGATTTTCTCACTGCTAGCCAATTCTCTCTTATCAACTGTATAGGATTAGTAAGACTTTTGACCAGACTGCATGACTAATAGTAGAACAACTTGTGCGTACCCCTTCATTTTATTACCAGACTTGCAGTCTTGGCTTGTGTGGACTGTTGCTTGGCTAGTGCAGGGAGGTTGTTGCAGACCTTCAGAATACTTGAAACAACTGACCTCATGTACCATGTTACATGGCTACCTGCTCTCAGAAGACTTCCAGAAGAGGGAAATAGGGTATATTCATGTCAAAGCAGGGAAATTTACTCTACCATTATTGCTGGTCCTGATGTGCACAGATCATGAGTCAGCCTATCAAAGAAAATCACAATATTGGCTAAAAAATTCATCAGATTGAAATACTAATAATTCAGTGATGAGAAAGAGGCAATGCAAAGGGGGGGAAGATGGAATGTGGAGAGCAGCCAAAGCGAGGAGATATAATTTTCAAAAAAGACTATCCCTGGGGTGCATTCACCCCTGTGGCTTCCTACCAGCTCCCAAATCCCAAAGATCTCTGATCTCGGATCTCTCCTTAATGCAGTGTAAACCGGAACTTGAGGCATGACTCCTGCACTTTGCTCCTCCTCTCTCTCTCTCTCTCTCTCTTTTTTTTTTTCCCCTACATTTCATGGTGGCAGTCAGTGTGTTTCACTTTGCATGCTGGCTAGTAGTGATATTGGTCTTGAGGACCTCAAGTGTCAGATAAGGCTGTGTCTATCTAGTGTGTTTTCTGTAGATCTGTAACACAGCTTTTTTGTTCTAGTCTCATATTTATAATACAAATTTTGCTGCTGAAGAGAAAGTGATATGCAGCTGTGTTCTGTTACCCAGACACTCATTTGAGCCTTTCTGTATTAGAGTGTAAATTTGGAACACACATGCATAAGCAATAATGCATAAGTAATTGCTTAATAACTTATTAGAGTCTAGCTTCTGTTGAGACACTGGGGAAAAGCCACAGCCAATTAGTTGTAAGAGGGCGATGGAACAAAGTTAAACTTTAAATTATTGCTGGAAAGGTGAGCTGATAAACTTTAGACTAAACTAGTGTATTAGCACTACAATGGAACTATCAGCTCTGTATAAAACATTACTATGACAAATTAGTGCTTTGATTGTGTTAGATATAAACATATTTGTATGTTTAATTAAACAATGTAGGCTTCTATTGGTGTGGGTCATTGTAAAAAATGTTAAAAATAAAATTAAACACATAATTAAGCTGACAAGAGATAAAGACCCTTGCGCAGCAAGTTGAAGGCACTTAATTTATAAGGAGCCTGGTCCCTGAAGGCTGTATAGTTTATTAAAGTTACTGAGGCAGAGATGTGATAAAATATTTTATGTAGTTCTTTAAAGGCTAAATTGCTCTGACACTTTTAAAGTCCATGAGATACAGTCAATTAGGATGTCTTGTTATCATGTTTTTTCCTCATAAAGTAATCTAAACAAAATCCATGACTATAGAGATAACTTCTTACAGTTCCAGCAGTAACCTTTTTTCAAATATTTTACTGTGATACATGCGATGACCCCTCATCAGCCACTCTCATTGTGATAAAGTGCATCTGAAACATTATGTCTGTCCCAAAATGACGAGGTAGAGATGGTGGGCTAACAAGGAGAAAAATTGGAATTTCAGTCTAGATTTAAAAGCCACCAGGTCCTAGGGGTTTCCAGATTCAATCCACCACACATGGTCTTAGAATGACCAAAACAAAGGTGCTATACAATGGGAAAATGTCTTCCCTAGATGTCTGGAATTGGAAGAATATTGATTACATAGCTTCCTAAAGTTAGTCCGGATTTTAAAATAATGGATGTTTAAATGTCCATGAGGAAATGTGTATTGGATCATTTAATTGTTTTTCACCAGCTGGAAAGCCTATTTACCAATTTATGATCTGCTTTCTCTGAGGGCTAGAAATATGTTTGTAGGGTTAGAAATGAGTTTTAAAAGGTGGTTGGAGTAACAGTTGCTTATCATTTTTGGCAAATGTTTGGCAAATTTGGCCTCTTATATTTCTGGGGATTGAAGGGGTTATTTTTCTTGTCCTTTCTAATGAAATATTTCCAATTTCTAGTTATGCTGCCTTTCAGCAGTCTTTTTTCCAATTCTGTCCTTTATCAAGGTCACAGGGGCACCTACTAAACTTTTACTGCACATCAGCATTTTTTTTTAAATATAACCCTCTGCTTCTAAAACAAACAGGAAGAGGGAAGAAAACAAAGCATAACAAACCACATTCTTCAGAAAGGCTAAGAAAAGTACCATAGGGCTATGAGAAAAGGGTTAAAACCAAAACAATTGCATATAAAATCTTCCTGATTTACATGCATAAGGATTTACATAGGATATTTCATTTCTTAAGAGAAATAAAATTCAGTCAGTCTCGTGGTCATATCACTTCCTCAGAATTATCTTCCTTTTGACAAAGTTGTCTGAATTCCAAGTCCTGTATTTGTCATACTGTGTAGTGTGATGTGGGGGGCTGGAAAGGGAGCCATCTTAGAATTTACTGAAGTGTGGGGCATGCTTCTTTTTTCATGTGGGCGGAAACAGCTGAAAAGTAGAAGCATATTTGCAAACATCTTTTTAGAAATCTCTTGATCACATAGAGATTGTTCTCTGGATTTTGCAATGACTATGGGGGCCTCAGAAATGTCATTTAAATCAAAGTTTTAAATTTATGGGAGTGTAGGCATTTGCCCATAGCAATGATATTTGCAACTGTCTAAGAGCAGCAGCCAAATATTCCACTACGAAATATTCTGATAGAGAGACAGAAGGAGTAAGAGGAGTTGGCTGCTCAGAGATGGGTTATTGTTTGTTCTGTAAGTGATGAACCAACACAAAGTAGAGCTTTATACCCTCTTCTGAAACTTTTCGTACTGTCTATTGTGAAGCTAATAACAGATCAGCTGTGACTTAAATTCCTTACTGCAATGAGGCTCAAGGTCTGTTTTTTCTTCCACGTGTTTTAGAGCAGACCTATCCAACATTGAGAAGCGAAAGAGGTAATCTTTTAGGGGAAAAAGAAGATGACGTGAATGGATTGGCAGTATTAATGTAGAGCTCCTGCCAGGCCTTGTAGCCTAACTACCCCAAATTTTGGAGATCTGCATTGCAGATCTGAGAACCGTCTGGAGATCACAGGAGAAAAAAACAGCACCTAGTAATAAGGGATTCCCAAATGAATTTTTGCTGATTCCGCACATTCTTTAGGTTTCTAAACGTCTATTACTTTTGATTGTCGGTCAGTTTTGATTTATCATTTCAACTATAGTTTCTATATGAATATCAAAAGAATGAGAAATTTTCTTCAATCTTACTACAGTCTGATAAAGGAAAAAACTCCTTTTGACTGAAAAATTCTCACAAGTTAATTATATTCAAATACACAGTGAGGTTGTATCCAGTAACCCATAAACACAATATTTATGAAAAAGATTATTATACCATATTTTAAAAAGATGTATGAAGGACAAACAAATTGTTATAAGTATATTTTCCTTTTATTTAGCATAGGAATTTTGAAAGCATTGGAATTTCATGCTTGAGTGCTTCTGTTTTTTCATCAAAACTACTCTTGCAGATGAAACCAAACATTCAGTGTTTGAAAGTAAAGGGGGAGATTTGGTTCACCGTAGGATAATGAAAACTGAAAAACAATTATGCTGCTGCAATCAAGATCTCAGATACAGATAACTAATTTCACTTCTCTTCTATTGCTCCAAAATATACTGCTTATTGTTCTTAAAATATTTATGTCTTTGAATTATTTACGGAGCAAAGGATGCTTGCAGTTCTTTAGCATAGAAGGAGATGAAAGATTATTTCGTGTCAACATAACAGAAGACAATAATAAATCCAAAATGTAAATAATATGCCTCAGAAAAGAACTGTGTATTATTATATGTGAATAGATCACAGCTGGGCTCTCCTTATAACAATTTCTTAGCAATGTGGAAATACTTGTTTTGAGGGAACAAAGTAATCAGGAAGTCTTTTTCTGTAGTTAGTTTCTTGATACTTGAGATAGTCACCTTGTGCTGGGTTTAGATCTGACTGTAGAGAAGATTTGAGAATATAAGCACCAGCAAAGAATGGGTTGAGTTCAAGTCTTTTCCATTTCTGTAGTAGTGGATTTGCAATATTAATGTGAGCAGAGTGGATTTGGATCTTTTCTATTGTTCTGTTTGGAAATAGTGGATAAGATTTCCCATTCCTAGACAAGTGCCAATCTTCTTTCTTTCTAATTTTCTTCTTCACTGAATTTCTTTTCACATTTTCAGTGATATTTCTGCTTTATTTCAAATACATTGATGAAAACCAACAACAGTGAAAAGCATCCCAGTAAAACCAACAGAATACTTTTATATCTTGTGCTTGAAAAGACTTTTTGCCTATTCTGTATTTCTCCCTCGCCTCATTTTTTTTTTTCTGGCTGTGGTAGTAATGGAAAGAGCACAGTGTACAGAGAGTCCTAGACTCTTCTGCAAAGGAAAATGTTAGGTTACCAGGATGTTGAGACTGAAGATTTTGTTTGCATGTTTGCCTTTAAACTGCTGTATGTCTGATCTTCATTAAATACAATTAGGAATCAAGCTTGTGCTGTTCATGTCTTGGAAATTCCCTCAGAATTTTAAAGATTATTTAGAATAGACCTTTTAAGAATGTGAGAATGACCAAGTGTTTGCAGTTTCATCGAAAAACAGGCACCTACAGGGCTCTGACTTTACAAAAGTTTTGGCAGTGTTAAGTCCTTTTTCTCTACTTTAATCCCAGTGAAAGCGTGTGGATGGCCATGCAGTCTTTCTATGAGTCCCTTTCAAAGGCTGCAGATATGCAGAGCTTTTTATGATGGAGCAGTGAAGAATGCTATAACAGGGTTGAGGTCAGGATGCTGGCTTTAGAATTTGCCCTCCAGCGCTTCCATGAAAATCTAACCCAGTTAATCTAACATTTTGCATCTTCAAACTCATGTAAAAAAAATTAGCTCTATTTTTAATGCAGAAGCCAAATATAATTCTGAACATCTTTCCAAAAATGAACAATATCCAACATAGAAATTGACACTGTGGAACAGAGCAGGAGTGTATCCAGCCAGTAATCTCTGAGATCTGGCAGTTTAAAATCATTCATAGGCATCCATGGACTATATTTCCCACATTGCAGTTTCTTTTCAGCCCCAGCAATAATTACTATTTTAAAAATTTGAAATATGGGACAAACCAAAAAGAATAAAATGTTTGAAGAGGGGGGGATAATGGTCACAAGTGTTTTCCTTGTGTTTCTTGCAGAAAGACCCATAAATGAGGCCTCAGACTATATCCTGCTGTCACTGAAACCAATTAGATTTTTTGCATTAACTTCAGTAAGAGCAAATGCAGGCCCCTGCAGATGAAGATTGCTGTCAATCATAATGGAGGTCATAATGGAGAAAGATATATGATTCTGTCTTCTAATCTGGTGTAGGATTTATATAATGGAAGGAGAAAGGCACTTTAATCTGGGGGTTACAATGATTGTATTTGGTCTTCTAAAAAAATCACATAGAATCATTCTGTTCGAAAACTATTGAGTCTTTCCTGTACTAAAAGAACAATCCTATGATTTTGATGATTTTGCAATTACTGATCTGTGTAGTCAAAGAGTAGCTGAAGCACATTACTTCTATTTTAAAAAGAACATATTTCAACAAAGCTGCCTTTTTTTTTTTTTTTTCCCTCGTCATATTTTGGGCATTTTAAATGCAGCAGACCTATACTGTGCCCCTACATCATTCATGTTGCCCTTTTAGATCAGTGGGAGTAAAGATCATCTGCATGAATTAGAGTAGCAAGATGTGGCATACCTATGAGAAAAGATCTAAATGGGAATTATAAGGAAGTTTAATAGTCTGGGATTTTTTTGCTTGTGGTTCTCACCCATAAAATTAGATACTTCCGAATGTATTTAAATATCAGCAAAAAATAGATGGCAGTTCTGAAAACAGAGATGCTTTGGAATTCCAATATAGCTGAAGCTTTTCAAGCAGTGAATATGCTAGGCAATTTTAAATTAAAATATGCTCTAGGAATATTTGAGTTTGTGATATTCTCCTGTTGTTTTGTTTTTCTTTTATTTTGGGAAACTAAGCCATGTTTGCATTGTTAATTTAATTTTTTTTATGGGAAGCCATTAAGCAGCTGATTATTGAATTGTAAAATTCTTCATATGGCAATGAAATAATTCATTAGGGAGTAGAAAGATGTATGTGAATTGTCATCTTTTCCTCTCAAGAAATAGTTACCAGTGGGAACATATAAATAAGTTATTGCCATGCTGAAATATATCTGAACTCTTTATTCTATCCATTGACAACTTAATGCATTTGGTTTTAGATATCCTTCTAATTGTGTGATTTATCAAATAATGTGCACCTTTAATATTAACATCAGTGAAATTGAAGAGAAAATATGTGCAGGTAGCAAGAATCTAAACACTTTCAGTGCACAACCTGTGTGTGGTAGAATTTATGCAAAAATTTAGTACTGCAAAAATCTTTCAAGTATTTCTTGCCTATTTCTCCTCTCAACTTTGGAGTAAAATTTAAAATCAAAATCAATATTTATGTCTGGTAAAGATCCAACACAGTTTTCCTTTTCAAAGACAATCAAACTTTCTTCAGAGAGGAAATAGATACTCTGCAGCAAATGCTTTGACTGTGGGAACTGCTGTAATTGCAGGCAGAAAGTAACATGATTCTCATTAGTCATGGCTGAACACTATTAAACAACATCGACACAACTGACTAGCTTGTTTAAACTGTGTATTAAAGTAAGAAACTGAAAAGAATTGTCATTGTTCTTTGGTGACCAGCA